>NC_047665.1:70417308-70539732 GCF_011762505.2 Arvicanthis niloticus | reverse complement strand
AATAATAATAATAAATAATAATAATAATAATAATAATAACCCACCTTACTGGGATCGGCTTTTCACTATCTTTTTCCCCTGAAAGCATTGTCCTCAATATCAAATCTAAGTTGGATTTTGTTTTCCCACTTAGTCATATTCTCAGAAAAGATGCCCTCTTGAAATCATTTGATCATATTTAATTTAGTATTCTCTGAGAAGAGACCAGCAAACTCACTGGCTTCTCTGTACCTGCCCTCTGCAGGTCTCCGACCAGGTGGGGCTCAGCTTTCCTAAACTTTTTTTTTTTTTTTAACCATTTATAAGTTTGGTCTGTTAAAGAATTAAAATATCTTTGGGAGAATCAAGTTAGAGAAACGGATGCCAAAGGGAGTTGATCCTGCCAGACAGCAAGTGAGTGCAAAATGCCTAGGGTCTCTTTTGAGCAGACCAGGTGTCACCCAGATCTTCAGCAGCTGGGAACATGAAGGCTGAGAAGAACCAGCAGCCTCGCAAGAGAGCAGAGGGTCAGGAGCAAAGCCCAGACCCGCTCCTGTCCATCACACCACGTGAGTCCCTCGGTCGTCCTTAGAAGCTGCCCTATTTCAGAATCTAGCAACTGAGACCCCAGAAACTGTGGCGACCGCGACCGAAGCGTCACACCCTGTTCCTCCTTCCATTTATGTATCCTCGGTGCACCTTAGATGGCCCAAACCACAGTGTCCTGACTCCGAGCGTCCCCTCCCTCCAGCATGTTATCTTGGGTCTCTCTCTCTCTCTCTCTCTCTCTCTCTCTCTCTCTCTCTCTCTCTCTCTCTCTCTCTCTCTCTCTCTCTCTCTCTCTCTCTCTCTCCCCCCCCTCCAGCTATCACAGATTGCATGCCCTTCAGTGCAACTAGAATGTAAAGCCAAGCAGACTCCTAGTATGGGGCTTTCTAACCTCCGCTAATCCCCAGGCTCCACACTCCAGGGGTGCATACCAAGGTCACCAGCATAGGTGTGACTCCATCCTCCCTCCCTCTCCTGAAACCCTTTTCCCTTCTGGGATCACCAGAGTCAGGCTCTTTTCTGCCCCTTCAGCCCACCCACATGGGGGTCTCCTCCCTTTGCACCCCAGCATCCAAACGGCATCCTTTCTGGTACTTGTCCCCTCTGAAAAGGATTGCTTTCCCGCTCAGGGACTCCCTGGTAAGTCTCTCTTCGGGTTTCTGAGAGCCAGAGAGAGAAGACAAGCCACCCACTCGCTCAAGGGGAGCGGCAGGGGAAGCGACGCAAACTTCTGCTGCACTTACTTCGGGCCGAGGCTGCCGCCCCCGTGCCTCTCAGCTAGCTCTCCCACCAGCAGCTGCTTCTGGGCGACCCGAAGGAAGCCACCACGGTGCTCGCATTCCCCAGGCCAGCTACGACTGCGAAATGCGCAAGAAGAGAAAATGGGTTTTTCGGTGGCAAGCGTGCCCAGGGTCCGGGTCTAGCGCGGAGATATGATTGCAAGCTTGAGCCTCGGCTACCTTCAGTAGCCTTGGGATGCTGCGCCGGGCGCTGCGTCCTGTGTGCCCCGCTCCTCGACTGGGCTGTTTCTGTCCGACTTGCAGTTTTAGTGCATGCCAGGACTGCAGCACCCTCTCCGTCCTCCTGGGGAGGCGACTTTCAATTCACCTGGAGGTTGGCGAGGCTCCCCCGCGGGCGCGCATCGTGACAACGACTGTAGAAGAGAGGGAGGAGCGCTGGAGCGGTGGCTGCCCGAGTGCGCCTCCAGCATCCTCAGCAAGGAGCGCACAGCCCTCTCCAGCCGCTCTCCTCGGGACTGCAGTCCTGACGTCACCTGCCCTCCCTCCCGCCCCACGGAGGAGCGGCGGCAGTGGAGGGTGGGGTGCCGTGAGCGAGAAAGCAGGAGTGTGAGTGCGCGAGTGTGCACGCGAGCGTGTGCCCCGCAGGGCTGGGGACTGGAAGGAACCGCAGCTGGATCCGAAATCTAAGCTCCGGCAAAGCAGTGCTGAGGGGCTACTGTGAACAGCTGGGGGCGCTCGCTTCCCAGTTGGGGCTGAGTTTGGAGGAGACCAAAGGAAACGATTAAAGTGGCAGTGGGAGAGTTGCAAAGGATGCATCGGAAGTTGGAGGATGCACAGGACTCCTTTTAAAAAGCTGCGCTGGAGTCAAAGAGGGGGTAACCATGATGGGACAGTGCATGCTTACTCTCCAGTCTACAGTCTGGGTAGAGTTGGGAGCTCTCAGCCGTGGCTCCAGCTGCTAGTTCCCTACAGGGAGCCGGCTTTTAGACCGCTAGTTGTTACAGAGTGATCGCTGCAGCTGTTGGTCCTCACCTAACTTCTTTCTTTTTGTGAGCCTGGGAGAATTATGGTCAGAAACTGGGAGAAGGCGCCCCGAGCGAAAGCGGTCAAAGGCGAGGAGTATGAGGTTCATCCTGGGGTCCTAGGTCAAAGGCCGCTTGACTAGCGCGAGAATTCTGAGCAAGATTCCCTTGTTGTTGTCAAGGGTGAAACTAGCTTGTCTTTGCAGCCTTGCAAGATTTTACGCTCCAAGGGTAGTTCCGTAGCCACCCAACTTTCCTCCGTGTCCGACATTGCCTTTGTGTTGGGATGGAAAGAGGTTATTCCTGGAGTACTTGTCCCCTTAGTTTGACCTTTGTTTGCCTGCACTCTGCACTCCTTCCGGCTGTCAGGGCCAACTAGGAGCTGGCTGCAGGCTGAGGGAGGACTCCCTGGTGGGAGCGAAGTCTGCGATGCGCTTCAACCCAGGCCAGATCTGCTGTCTGTATCTTGGCGTCCAGCTCAGGAGCGCTCTGCAGTGACTGGTCCTGCAGCCAGCAATTTTGTCCTGGTGAGTGGCAGTGAATTTTAACTGCAAGCATCTTCCTTCCTGCATCGAGACATCCTTTATTCGCCAATGTGCTCATACACATTAAAATCATTTCAATGGGGACTAGGAAGAAGAAATTGAAAGAGATAAAATTATCCTCAGTTTCAAGATGTTTTTTAAGTATCCAACTTTCTCAAGTTTCCGAAGAGGGTTCAATAAAGAAGCCCCAATTTCATTTCTCCAATGGACATTTACTAAACAGAAGTAAGAGTAGGAACCGTGGCTACTGTGTTAGCTTTACTAAGTTTTAAAAACTCACACATTTAAACATTGGAAATCGAGCTAATCGGGTAAAATGACGGATATCCTCAATAACCACAGGTTGGAGTCCACAAACAAAGAGATTAATTAAAGCGTAAAGATATAGCATTCTCCTAATGAGAGCAGGGAATAGCAGAGAGGGACATAGGGCCATCAGCCTCCAGGTTCTTCTGGAAGTGACCTATTTTTTAAGGTGTAATTTTGAAAGCATGGTGACACCAGGAAAGCCTTACATAACCAGATCCTAGCTATGTGAGTTTCGAAAGCATAATTTCTCAGTAGGAGTCACTGTTCCCTGAAAATGCTAATTCAGATTAATAGTGTGGGAATAAGCAAGCCACTGACAAATTAGTGATTTGAAAACAAAATTGGGAAGTGACAGCTGCGAACCTTCTAAGCTGGGCCATGATTTTGTCTGCATGTATTTAATGCCGGAAGTTAGCCAGCTACTGTGACAGTCTGGCTGACATGTCCTTAGCAAATTTTGCCTGTCTGACATGACAGACACAAGCAGTTTCTTCCCTTATTTTGTGTGGCATCTTGTGCACACCTTGAGGTTAGCCGTGTGTGTATATGTTGATGTGATTGGTTGTTTGCAAGTATGTCTTCCTCCCAAGCTTATAAGCCCTTTCCCAGTGGGCACTAGCTTGCTCTCCTTAGGATCCAACATAGGGTCGAATAAAACTTCCCTGGGTTGTTCTTAAAGAGTATAAAATGACTACATTGAAGAATCTAGCTTTCAAATAGGAAAATAAGTGGACCAAAACCAAGAACCAAAAAGGAGCCCAAGCACAGATCATCCATCAGCGCCCCCCAAACCCCCAGATACAGCAAGAGGACTGGCAAGAACTAGAAAGGCCCTCAATAAATAGTGCTGGGAAGGGGGGGACTGGATCTACAACCAAAAGAAGGAAGTCTGATTCTTAACACCCCATAAAGTTGGGTGAGAGTGAACAGAAGACAAGATGAGGCCTGAAGCCCCAAGAAGGGGACAGGGCATGGGCTCCTTGACGTTGGCCATGACCAGTGATATGTGGCCATCAATTTTTTTAGATATAATATTGAAAGCTTGAGTTTCAAAAGCAAAGATCAATATATGGAACAACATCAAACTGAAAAGCTTCTAGACAACCAAAGAAGTAGCAATGGAATGGACTGGGGGTGTGTGTGTGTGGGGGTGTTTCTGAACCATGCATACTGGATATGGGTTACCAGGCGATGAAGGGCCTTTATAACTCAGTAGCACATAAGCAAATGCCCCAAAGTAAAAAAAAAAAAAAAAAAAAAAAAGATCCAACCATTTCTCCAAGGAAAACATGTTTCATTTTTTAAAGGCTAGAAGGTGAACTGGAGAGACACCCTAAAGCTAAGAATGCTTTCTACTCTTCCAGAGGGCCTGAGTTGAGTTCCTGGCACCCACAGTGGGTTGCTCACAACCACATGTAAGTCTAGCTGCAAAGGATCCAGCACCATCTTCTGTTAGCTGTAGGTACCTGCACACATGGAGCGGACTTGTATATCACCATCAGCACTCCCCCTTCCCCACATAAATAAAAATTAACAATAAATCTAAAAAACAAGTCCAGAGAGTATGGGTTAAGATGCTCAACATCATTAATTATCAAATGAAATGCAAGTTAGTATTACTATGAAATACCACCTTGTATTTGTTAAGATGGCAATGAGCAAAAGGAGAAATGATAACAACTGTGGGCAAGGGTATAAGAAAAAGGAGAGCCTTGTACCATGTTGGTTAGAATATACTTAGATGTAGCCATTATGAAAAATATATTTTTGGGGGGGGGTGTCGAGACAGGGTTTCTCTGTGTAGCCCTGGCTGTCCTGGAACTCACTCTGTAGAGCAGGCTGGCCTCGAACTCAGAAATCCGCCTGCCTCTGCCTCCCAAGTGCTGGGATTAAAGGTGTGTGCCACCACTGCCTGGCTATGAAAAGTATTTTTAAAGTTAATAACAGTAGAACTAACATATGACCCCCCCCCCATCCATCTCCCAGGTATGTAGTTGAAGAAGATGAACTCAATATCTCATAGCAATGCCTGTATCTTCTCCATGCTCATTACAAGATTACTAAAATCAGACATAGTTTAGGAATAACTTAAATGTCTGTTGGAAGATTAGTAGGTGAATAAATGACAGTATGGAAATGACAGAATATAAGTCAGCCTTAAAAAAGAAATCCTGTTATTTTCTACAGCATGGATGAACTGTCTAAAGTGCATTACAAACACTGTACTTTTTCATTATGTAGAGTGTAGTACACCCATTCAGCAGGGTGTAGCTATTGCCGATAAGTAAGGCAAAAAAGTCAGCTCACTTCACTCTGAACCAACCAGTTTTTACCCCCCAACCATTTTACCCCAAACTGGTGTGAGAGAAGCCACAGTCCAAATCCATCAGTTCAGAGTCCAGTGTCCTACAACTGTGCTCCCAGAACAGACTGTATTAACCAAGCACATTATAGGAACTGGATAGAGAATATACTCTCTACCCCAGTACAAACACATCAATCTGCAACCATACTTACAAAGACACAAGAACTCTTAGGGAGTCAGAGACAGTGGATGCTGGGTGGGAAATATAGCTTTGACAAACTGTCTTTCCATACTATGCACCACAGTCATTAATATTCCTAAATCAAACTGGCAAATATATGCTGGCAAAATTATGGAGAATCTTGCTTCTATCCTTCTAGAATCTATCACCTGGGAAGAATACGCTCTCTTGGTCTTTGATTCAGCTTCTCACCTTCTACACTAATAACAAAGGGGGGTGGGGTGAAAGACAAAGCTAGTCCTGGTGATGACAAGTGCCTAGAATCCCAGCATTCCAGAGGTAGAGGTGGGATAGCCTAAGGGTCAAGGTCAATTTGAACTATGTAACAAAACCCTTTTCCAAAAATAAACTAAACAAAAAGTCCCCTAAACCAAACATCATTTTTTAAAGGAAGAAAAAAAACAGAATAAATATTTTTCACATAATACTTAGCTTCCTGAAATTCTCCTGAAAACCAGTTAACATATAGCTTGTAATATTGTTAACATATGTGTTTGTGTGTGTGTAGAATATTTGTATATGTGTGTTTGTATTCCTCTATGAAATAGATAAAATATACCATGTAGATTATAATAAAATGATTTTTAATAAATCTATTGAATTGAAGAGGTTATATGACTTCATGAAAAAATCTGTTTAAAATGTTCTTTTTGGAAAAATATATCAGATACAAAGCATTAGCCTTTTTGTGAACTTCTCTGGGGACTAAGGTTTGCTCTTGATATTTAATTCTTTCTGGTATATGAGTAGCTTTATATTTCAGGTACATGTGTAATGGCCTCTAGTTCTGATAGAGTTAGCCTCTGATCTAAGTGAGCATTTTTTTTTCTTTTAGGAAGTTAAAGTCCTAGTTGAGGCATGATAATGCCAAAGATATAATAACTCAAGCTAAAACTAAAAGTTGACATAATAACACAATTCATTTGTAATAATTTAGTGACATTTTATACTAAAATGGTAATTACGGAGTTAAAAAGATGGTTCAGTGAGTAAGGCTCCTTGCTTTGCAAATCAAATCCTCAGTATCCACAAAAATGCTGGGCATGGGTCAAGCACAGTGGTACATGCCTTTAATCCCAGCACTTGAGAGGCAGAAACAGGCAGATCTCTGTGAGTTTGAGGTCAGCCTGGTCTACATGATGAGTTCCAGGGCCAACAATGGTACATGGCAAGACCCTACAAACAAAACAAAACAAGATAAACAAAGTAGGCGTGGACACTCACACTCAGACCCCAGAGCTGTGGGAAGGAAACTGGCAGCTCCCAGGAGCTCAGTGTCCAGCCAGCCTAGATAAAATGTGAGCTTTCAGTTCAGTGAGAGACCCTGTCTCAATGGAATGAGGTGCAGAGAGATGGAGATAGCCATGTCCTCCTCTGTCCTTCATGTGTACATGCACCTAGACACATATATTACACATGCAAACATACAAAGAGACAGGGACAGGGAGAGAAAGAGTAACTAGGAGACAATTGGAAAATCCAGGACTTTATGTATAATCGCAGCCTGGCTGTAAGTTTGTGATTAAAGCTGTATTCAGTTGTACCGTTCCGTACAGCTCACGGTACTTTGCTTACACACTTGTCCCTGTGTAGTCAGAGAACGTCCACCCAGGTACTCACAGTGAGCCTGTCAGTGGGCCTGCTTTACTATGACTTGTATAGTGGCTTACGACAATGGGCCACACCCACAGTGTGCACCTGGTAAGCAACTTCTTTGCCACATCGTGAAACCTGAAGGGCAGCAATAGAGGGACAGCCCGGTGTTTCCTGCTGGGGTCTGCCTGGATTTCCTTAATGAGCGGGAGGATTTTATAACGTGCGCTACTATGTATACATTTGCCTATGTGTGAAGAAAATGCTACAAGTAGCAAAGCTTCTGTCTGTCCCACTGATTGGGTGAAGGCAAAATATTCTAGCCAGAACGAACTCAGAACATCGCGTACATTCCACACTTGACTGCCACTGAAGGCTAGACTAGAAGCCTTCCCCTCGTCCCCTTTGAATTGCGACTGGCAACACAGCCGTCCACCGGAGTAAGCTAAGGAGAATGAAATTCAGAGGAATGAGGTAGAATTTCTTAGGAAGTTTCAGAAAGTAGTTTAATGTGGGTTTCCTTACACTCATTTGGCTCTTCTTGCTTTGTATAAAGCAACTTCAATGTAGATCTGAAAGAACACTTGCTTGAAACCAACAATGGGAGCACACACTTGCAATCCCAGCACTTGGATGGTAGGTTCTGGGAAATTTCTATCTCAAAGCAGCTTGGTCTACATGCCAAATTCCGGGCCAGCCTGAGCTATATAATAGAAAAAAAAAAAAAAAAAAACAACAACATGTTACCACCATTGCTATCACCAAAAGGAGTGAGAGGAGAGAAAAACAAGATAGAAAATCACTTGCTTTTGTCATGCCATTCCGTCCCAAACACTTATTTCTTGAGGCCTCTTTGCCAGGCAGTCTCCTTCCATTTTTGTGCTGAGTAGGTGGGTTGTGGTTTTCTTTTCTTTTTTTCCAGTTACACTGTCTAATTCACATGATTAGAACTTGGGCCTCTCCAGGCACAGCGACTTGTCTGCCTACGTGTTTATAAAGTATATGTACACTTACCGAACTCTATAAATAATAATAACAGTAATCACCCTCTATACAAAATTAGAATGCTAGCATATTCAACCAGTTTAGTATGCTGATTGGCTTTAGTGCTTCGTAATTATCTCATGAAACCTATGGTATAATGGGCTCTCCATTATACAGTCTTCCAAAAATATGCCACTATAGATCCTGGCAAGGAGACGCACCTGCAGCTTCTCTCCACCCGCCTCTGTAATACAGAAATGGCAGGATGGTACTTAAGTTGTATTCACATTACGAACTATTCTAAGCAATCTTCTTTCAGCCCTTTCCACCCCAAATGGAATCCCACGTTAAGGATCTTTACAAGTCTATGAGTCCACGAGGTGCAGTTTGAGAGAAAAGGTGGAGATCCTCACTATCAGCACCCACGACCACCAACATCCAGGACAGTTTGCAGATTATACAGTGTTGCTCAGTCCTCCAGGAGATGTCGGGTGAAAGGCAGCAATCCAAGCTATACCCAGTGGATGCCACCAATGGCTAGAGTTACCAATCAATTGAGCTTTTCTCGTCTGTTTCTACATCAAAAATTTAGAGCTTGATTTTTTTTTTTTTTTAGACTGAGTTTTAATATGTAATCACCAGTCTCAAACCCAAGTTTGCCTGCCTCCATGTTCCAAGTGCTGGAATGACAGCCATGGACCATAACAGCCATCCTAGCCTTGGCCTTGCTGGAAAAACGGTAGCCTGTGATCTGTCTTCCCAACTCAGAGAAAAGAACAAAGACATCACTGGAATCAGTGAATGAATACATTTTGCTTTGCGCTGAGCAAGGCTGCCAGTCTCTCCCTGCAACGAATTTGCCAGGCTGGGTAATTAAGTTGTGTTACAGCTTAAATCATTGAGAAGACAGGTGATGTGGGCAAAATATTTCTGGCATGTGAAACCATGTCACGGAAAAAGAGCAGTGCTTTGTGAACTAGAAACCCTCACACCTTCTGAGAAGAGGACTTGTCGTCTTCCTTGCTTTTTGCCTCAGGGTTTTCTTCAATGCAGTCAGGGTCCTTTAATGTGCCAGCGTGCGAGCACTGGCCAGAGATTTCTGCAGTCAAGAATTCCAGTGTCTCAAGCATCGTGTTCAGTCTTCTGGATTAATTGGATAGAGCACCGTGTAATACAATTCCTTTGACACTGCTGCAGAAATACCTGAGGGAGATCCCCAGAAGAATTGCTGCCCACAGAGACAAAGCCTGGCCACAGGCTCAGAGTCTGCACTCAGCAATCTTCATCCTGGCTCTCAGGCTCTCTCCAGCAGAGCAAGCCTCATCCATTTCACAGTGCACGCAGCTCACCTTGGAGGATGTTATCATCTGAAACATTACCCAATCCACCAAAATAATCGCCGTGTCTGTCTTCACTTGCAGTTGCTCTAAAGAAAAAAGCTAGCTTGAACTCATCCTCAGATTTGTGTGTAAGGGGCATGGCAAATGGGAAATGTGAGAACAAGTGCCTTCCAGGAAGTTTCCATTAAAATGACAGAAAGATGCTGGTCTTGGCAGAGCATGCTTGTAATTCCAGCATTGGGTTGAACGAAGGGGAAGGCAAAGGCAAGGATACAGTGAGACTAAGGACAACTTGAATTCCATAGCGAGACCCTGTCTCATTCCCAATAAATAGGAATAGAGAAATGGGTGAGAATGCCTGCGGCACAAGTATGAGGATCTGAGTTCAAATCCTCACCAAGCACATAAGAATGCAGGTGTGGCTGTATATACCCATAACCTCAGCCCTGTGGGAGGTGGGACAAGGGGCTCACTGGGACTAGTTGGCTGTCTCACAAGATTAAGGTACAGAGTGTTAGGAGCAGAAACTTGAGTTCTTCTCTGGTCTCTGCACATGAATGTAGGTTTGCCCACATGCGTGTGCAAAATCATCACGCACATACACCATACACACTCACTCATTTGTAAGACAGGGAAGTATTCAGTAAGTATAAAATTATTTTAAAAGTATGCAGTTAGTATAAATGTTCCACAGCAGCTACTTCTGAGGCTCTAAAGAAACAATTAGAAGGCATATTCTGGTCATGGCTGGTCAGGGAAATAACAGAGCTAAGGGGACACGTTTGTAAGAAATGGTGTGGGTGGGGTCTAGGTGAGGGGAAATAGATTCTAGGCTCAATGTAGACTTCTTGCCTTCTTGGAATCTGCTGGTGTGGTGGCCAGTAGTCAAGGATCAGTAAAAGAAACAGGATTCTCTATTTTAAGAATCTGGTGATTAAATGTCAGGAATTAGATGCTCGTGAATCGCTGGGAAAGCTGGAGGGAAATGTTCTTATCTCAGCTCCCAGCAAACAGGACAAAACTCGCTGATGTTGATGCTTCTACTGCAGCTTCAAGTTCAAGACCACTTAGCATTGTGCAGTCATACTGAGCAGTTACCATTGTTTCTCCAGGTCTTGGGGAATGGGGGAGAGATTCAGAGCAAGTATGAGTTCCCTGACTTTCCCCGCAATAGAAATAGCTAAAGATGGCTGAAAGATGGCTGCTCTTGTACTTCTGCCATGCAAAGTGTGTCCATGTGGGTGGATGTATGTGTATATATGTACATGTATGCATGTGTGCTTGAACATGTGTACGTGTGGTGTGTGTGTGTGTGTGTGTGTGTGTGTGTGTGTGTGTGTATTCATGCCTTGGATTCTTAGGTGGAAGGCTCTTGGGAGACAATCTTAGCTCTTCCAAGGTCTCAAGTAGAGATTGAATGAGTCAATGAAGAAGGCCAATCACAAGAGGCCAAGAAAAACATAGTTACTCAATTTATCCAAGTGTAAAAGTTACTGATGCTGGGCTGTACCATGAAAGGGGTGATTTTGAGATTAGTAAATATCTGTCATGGTGATGACCATTATCTTCTCATCCTGCTTGCCTTGTGTCAGAATCCAAGAGAGAAAAGACTCTAAGCAACATGAAAGCCCAGGTCCATAGCCTTGCTACTGGTCTTACTAGTGTGTATGTTCCATTCCTAGGACACTCAGAAAAATCCAGACAAGGAGGACCTTCTGGGAAGAGCATCACAGTCAGCGTCTGCCAATGACGGAGCTGGTGGGAGGGGAACCTAAAAGGAGGAACACATGATTTGGAGAGTGAGCATGCCCAAAGGCATGGGTGTTAGGAAGGAACTTCCTGTCCAGGTCCTCTGGTCCACACATGAAACTAGAAAATGGGAAATCATGAGTTCTAGAATGTAGAACTGAGAACTCATTGGATAATCTCTCACACATACTTCAAAAAATCACTAAGGTATGTGGAAGGTGGACATCACTGCAGTCATCAGCTATGGCCATTCAGGATAGGGAGCCAAAGAGAAACCAAGGCTTTGCTCACTTCCTGCAGTAGTACAGGCCAGAGGCAAAGGGGTCAGGGCAGGGAGAGGGGAGCAGCGGATTGGGGAAGATCCATATTGCTGAGGAACCTGGAGCAATGAGCTCCTTCTAATTCTCTTATGAATCTATGAACGAGGAGGAAGAAGGGGGAGGCATGAAAGAGATAGGGATGGATTATTCTAGATGGGAGTGAAGTTCAGGATCTCAGTGGAGGCCACCTGCCTCCATATTGCCTCCATGTATGGCAGTGCTGAGGCCCAGCTTGCAGATGTGTGGCTGACTGATTCACTAGACCTGAGTTTTCAAGAGCATCTGGAATGTACTGAGGTTCCAATACGTGTCCCCAAAACTCAGGTTGAAATTTAATCTTGACTTAGTAGTGTTAACCCTGAAACCTTTAGTTCAGGAGGGCTCTGCTCCAACCAATTGGATTATATGCCTATAAAAGGCTTGAAGGAACCTATTTGGTTCCCCTTCACCCTGCGGACACAGGAAGAAAGCAACAAGGTTCCATCTTTGAAGGAGAGAAATGCCCTCAGTAGTCACTGCTGCTGCCAGTGTCTTCCTCTCTCCAGAACTGGTATAAATCAAGTTTTATTCTTTCTAAGTTGTCCATACAAGGTGTCTTGGTTTGCTAGCAAGAACAGACTAAGACAAATGCTGTGGAGATAGAAGGACTACGTCCTTTAATAGAGTGTGATGTAGAATTGTAAAAACACCAAACACTGCTGTGGGGTGCATATGCCTCATGTCTTTAAGCCTAGTACTCTAAAGGCAGAGGCTGGAAGATCTCTGAGTTCATAGCCAGCCTCTTTTACAAGGGAAGTTCTATGTCAACCAGGGTTACACAGTGGGACCCTACCTAAAAACATTGTGTGTGTATGTGTGTGTCTGTGTGTGTGTGTGTGTGTGTGTGTGAGAGAGAGAGAGAGAGAGAGAGAGAGAGAGAGAGAGAGAGAGAGAGACAGACAGACAGAGACAGACAGAGAGAGACAGAGAGAGGGAGGCAGAGAGAGAGGAGGGAGGGAGAGAGAGAAAGAAAGAGACAGAGAGAGACAGAGAGACAGAGAGACAGAGAGAGGGAGTCAGAGAGAGAAGGAGGGAGGGAAGGAGAAAGAGAGAGAGACAGAGAGACAGAGAGAGAGAGAAGGAGGGAGGGAGAGAGAGAGGAGAAAAGCAGGGAGGGGGAGGAAGAGATGGAGAGGGAGAAAATGAATCATTTCTAAGTCTCTGCTCTGTGGTAGCTTGGAAAAAGTGGCTGCATATTTTTAGACTATATCCACATAAAGCTACATAAAAGAAACATTCTTTTAAAAACTCCAGGCACCTATGCAGAAATGTGCTGTTGCCACAAAACTTCCTTATTTGCTCCACAAGACCACCACAAAAGCCTTCAATTATAGCAGCCATGTTAACAATGCTGCTGAAGCCTGGATTTTCTTCACCCTGAACTATAAAAAATACACGTTGAAAATGAAAAGAAAATTTCCCAGGAAAAGCCCCAAATGCAAGCGCTAACTTAAGAGACTTCCAAGGACAGATCCTGTGTGCCTGTGCTAGCCTTAGGTGGTCCCTGCTCCCCTTTCTCTATGGCTCACACAGCACCAAGCAGGCAGGGCAAGGGAAAACAGGTAGTTTCTCTTTAGATATTAAGTGGAGGGTTTTTTTGTGTCTCTTAGGCTGTCTGCTGGTTTGTTCCATTTTGATTTTTGTAGTTTGTCTTCCCCATTGTGACCTGCACAAACATTTTTGGAAAGGTTTTGCAACTGAGTCTGAAGGAAATGAAAATAGATATACAACATGGATCAAAACACGGGATTTTTCTTCTCTTGAGGAATAACAAAAGGACACTATTCGTAGTATTTAGGAAATTCTTTTAGCATGCAGCTCGAGTCTTATTGTTTTATATCAAAGATTTTTAACATTTGGTTTCTACAGATGCATGTCACAAATTTCTTGCTGCCCAGAATTTTGAATGCCAGTTTCATTTTTAGTAAGTTTCATGTTTTCTTGCGCTTTTTTCTAAAGTAAAAAATGTAAATCGATTAGTTACTCAGCTTTGAATCAGGCCCTTGCCTAGGCAAGCAGTGTACCAAGGATCGAGTTCTCAACATTTTGTTGTTTTGTCGAGTTTCTCAACATTTTTGTTGTTTTTCGATAGCATCTTGATAAGTAACCCTGGCTAGCCTCAGACTTGTGGTTCTATTGCCCCACCCCCTCAGAGCCGTGATAACAGGCATACATCACCATGTCCAGCCTCTGGACTTGTTTCCCAGAAGAGTACAGGCAGGTACATGAGAAACATATTCTCTATATATGGTATTTATATTACTAATGGCTGTGCTGATTAATTGGGGGGAGAGTGTTTTCTTTTGTTTGCTTGGCACAATTAGAGTCACCTGGGAAAAGGGAACCTCAATTGAAAATAAATGCCTCCATAAGTTTATCCATCAGGTCTATCTTCGTGGGATTTAGTTGATTAATGATTGAAGTAAGAAAGTCCTGCCCACTGTGGGTAGCACAATCCCTAGGTGGATGGGCCTAAACTTGTGCCCTTCCCCTAGGCCTGAGCAGACCTGCGAGCCATTTACCACAATAGACCAAACAATAGTAGGACCTAGGAGGAGGCTTTGCATTGCTGGCCTTGGGCCCTGCAGTCTGCTACCGGAGCTAGAAGAGTGGACTGCCTGCTGAGCTTGCCTTGACACCTTCTGGCTACTATCTCCTTGCCCAGCCCCTGGGCTGAACCAAGAAGAGACTCTGGGGGGTGGGGCTTACCCTTTATATGTAAAAGCAAAATATTAAACTTGGGGCCTTGATCAGAGAACTTTGTCTTGGCCTCATCTCTTCTTGCCCTCCATTCCCCTTTCATTTCCAGCCTTCCTCTCAGGTGAACCTGGTACCGTAGCTGCTGGAGGCTACATAAACTGTCTAAGAAAAGTAGCTGTGCAAGCCAGGAGAAGTGGGTCAGTAAGCAGTGTTCACCTGTGGGTTCTGCTTCACGCTCCCACCTTGAGTTTCTGCCTTGGCTTTCCCCTTAGTGATAAACTGTAACTGCTAAGCCAAATAAACCCTTTCCTTCCCAAAGCGGCTGATCATCACGGTCTTTACCACAGCAACAGAGGAACAAACTAGGACAATGGGAAAGATTTCACACTTCTAAGAAAAGCTGTGATTATAAGATGTCTTTACAAATGGAACGGAACGGATGCGGCAGCAGGGACAGTTCAAGGCAAGTCAAAGTACCGGAAGCTTTGCAAAGTCAAGCACCCAATGGTATTGATACAGGCAAACAACATGGTGGCAATGATGGCCATAATCCCTCCCCCAGCCAATTTTCTGTGTGGTTTTAGCAGCATTAGTGGAATGTTAGCCAGGGAGCTTATTTTTCCATCTGAAACTATGTTCAATATATAAATCAAACTGGAGAACATGATATCTTAATAAATTTGAGTCTTCTGACTCATGAACACAAAGCCTCATCTCCTGTTTAGACCTCTTAAAATTACTTCCATCATAGTTTTTAGTTTTCAATGTATAGATTATGGCATGTTACAACTTGGGTCTTATCCCAGATATTTCATAATTTTCAAGCATAGTAAGAGGCATGAATTTTAATATCAACTTCTGAACATCTGGCTCATGTGAAGATAGTCAAAGAGATGGTGGCTAAAAGACGCTAACATATCAAAACACACTGTCTTTTAGGCTTTGACATTATATCTTATCACATCTATACATTTAACTATTAGTTTCAGTGACTTTTAAAGTATATTCATCAGATATTTCCCCATGACAAATCAGGTCATCTGTGAACAAAATCATTTCGTAATGCTTTATAATCTTCATGCCTTTCATTTTTCTTCCATGTCTGGTTGTACAGACAACTTGTATATTTTGATCAAGACAGTTGTTAAGAATAGACAACTCTGCCTTATTTCTTATCTAAGAGGCAAACTTTCAGTTTGTTGATAGGTGTGGTGTCTTACAGAGATATTGCAGATATGTCTTCTAGCAGGTGGCAAAGAAAATCAGGCATGAATCTTGGGGTTTTTGAAAATTTTTTAATCTTTCCTATATTTCATGTACTCTTATGAGTTCCATTTAGGTTATTAATAAAATGAACCATGCTGATAAATCTCTAAGTATTAAATAAAACTGCATCCATGGGATTAGCATCAGGTAGTTATACACGCTGTCTTTTTTTTAAAAAGAAAAAATTTTCAAGTAAGCTGTCATGAACACCCTATGTCAAAAACATAGATAAACGTGTGTATTTTTCCACCATGTCAGAACTTATTAAATGTCAATAAATTCACAAGGGATGTTGGTTTCTCTAGCAAAAACCTCCCAATTCATCCTAGTTTACTTGGTAGCTGACTAAGGAAGACAATTTCGTTTTGTTTTAATTCTAGCCTTAAGTACTAAGATCAGCTCTGGCATCCCACATTCTGCATTCTACAGGAAATCTAGCTAATGTCTGTATATGTATGTGTGTAGGATACAGAATAGCTACAAAGCGTTAGAAATGTCACAGCTGAGTTCAAGGAGTTTCAGAGGAGACTGATAGAAGCAGAAATGGAAAGCTGAAAAGAATGGAAAAAAAGAGAAAGAAAATCCTCTGTGGAAATAAGAGAGAGAATTCTGATATTACAGAGTCAGGCTGCTTCTGGGTCACAGGTTTGAGCTGAGCCTCAGGGCCAAACAGAGCTATAGAATGTAAGATGCATAACTAGGAAGGCCATAGCGGCAAAGGGCAAGGCTAAATTCAGACAAATAGATGGCCAGACGGCATGTCCAGAGAGCTAAGCAGACAGATGGACAGCAATCTGAACAGGGTTGCAACAAGAGCAGAGGTGGAGGCAAACAGAGCCCCTGAGACAGTCGAGAGTTCTCTGCCTACAGGACTCTGGATGCCCATAACACATTGGGTGTTCTGATGACAACAGGTGAGTAGAGGTGTCCTCCCAGTCATGGGATCCAAGTGAGTGTGTCACACCCATCCTACAATCTCATATATCTGATAAGTGGCTGGGCATGGTTTTGCTTATCTAATTTTAAGATGTCCAAGTACTTATACCATCCCAATGTACCCAGACAAACTTCTAGGGTGGCACCTTTTCTACTTATAGCAATAAAGTTATTTATCAGCCAGTGTCTTGTGGGTGGTGCTAAACATATAAACTGTTTATATGCCCACTAAGATGCTGAGTCATCCTCCATCCTCAAACTAGAGTCAAAAGCTGCTTGTAAAATAGAGTCTCTTGGGGGCAACACAAAGCTTAAAAAGCCACTCTTTTACACAAATCCCAGTAACTTTGGGCAGGTGACAGCTTGATCTCAGCAGATGCCTGACTAAGAGTTGTCTTCATATGAGCAGGGAAAGAAAAGTTGAGATATGAAAAACTAGACTTTATTCTGGAGAGGAGAAAAGAAACTTTGGAGGATCACAGGGGTAAGGACAAGATCCCTGAAAAGTATAGAAGAAGGCAGGTGACACACTTTAGAGAAGTAATCCAAGCCAAACACCATTCCAGCCCTGCCACTCTAAGTGTGTGTTTGGGGCAAGGGCGATCCCTCATCTACAAAGTTCTCCACATGGAAAAGACTGGCAGTCCTAGCTTCAAGACAAGCTCCAACTTCAGTGTGAAGTTTGGTAAGACAAAGACTGGTTCCCTCCAGTGTACAGGTCAACCCAGAAAGAAATCTTATTTTGTCAGTCACCATGACTCAGACCCATGGGCCAGGCACTTCTATGAAAAAAACAAAACAAAACAACACAAAACCCTATTGTTTAATCCTGGGGACATAACAGGGGGACACTCCCAAGTTAGGAAGTCTAAATTTAATCTGCCACAGCATCAAGGCGAGGGACTTCTTGGGCCATAGTTGTGGAGAGAGGATGGGTCAGATACTGATAAGACATGCAAGCAGTAGAAAACCATAGTGAGAGATAGTCCTGGTTTTGTTGGCTGCAAGCAGATGTCATCCGTTGAGATGACTCAGCAGTACTGGTGAGCAGATCCGAGTCTGACTTTGTGGATGAGCCGATCTCTAGAATGAATTATTTGTCAATCACTCCTGTGAAGAGGCAAAGTCTACAGGCAACCACAACTTCATCCTTCCAGCAAGATGACTAGTACTTAGGGTGTCTTAAAAGTGTGAGGACAGGTTTTCTGTTTGTAGAGGTCTCGGTGCTGTGATTGCTTCTCAGACTCTCGACACAACCTGAGACTCCCTGTCCAAGCTAGAACATTAGCGGCCTAGGGTTGGGGGCATGATCTGGAAATATCCTGAGGGTAAAGGGACCTGCTCAGCCCACAGACTGCAAAGCTAAGCGTGGCCAGCAGAGGACACTAGTTCTCAAAGAAGAAAGACTCCTAAAACAAGGAGGATGGACAGACATCAGTCACTCATCCAATTCAGGCTTAAATACCAGCCAAGACATAGGAAGGACAAAAGGCCACAAGTTCAGCTGACTCCTCCACAGGCATGCAACAATGTCAGCTTCCCTGTGGCTGGTACACCTGCTTCGGGTGGCTTTAATTTTGCTACACATTCAGCAATATCTTTATCACATTTAAAGATGTTTTTATTTTTTCCCCTTGAAATATTCGCTTAACTTTATTTAAATTTTATTATTGGTCAGTGTTTTTCTTACCCTCTTCTTTGTCTCCTATGTTTTCTTCTTTAATTCATGCTATACTTTTAGTAATGTTTTTACTTTATTGAACAGGATTTTTTTTTTAACATTATGCTTTTAAATCCCCCTTTTTTTTAGTTATCTCATTTTGTTGGTGAACACTTAACTTGATAGAAATTAATTTTGCCTTTTCTTTTTTCTAATTTGTTACTCTTTCCCCCCTCTGTAGCATTATTTTTCACTCCTTGTCTACTTTACTCATTTACTTATTTATGTCATTTTCCTTTTATTTATTTCCTTGTATTTCACTTGCTTCTCTTCTACTTTCCCCTCTTCCTATCTACTGCTATTATCTCAATTTACTATTCATTTACTATAAATGTATATAACATTAATCCTGAATTAGTTACTTTTTAATGGCTATGATAAAACACCATGACCAAGGGAACTTATAGAAGGGTTTATTTGGGCTTATGGTTCCAGAGGAGTGAGAGTCTGTTGGGGCAGGAAACAGGGCAGTAAGGAGCAGGCATAGTAGATGCTGGGGATGCATATCTTCAAACTGTAGACACATAGCTGACAGAGCAGCCTGGGAATGGCATGACTCTTTAAACTCTCAAAGCCCATCTCAAGTGACATAATTCCTCCAGCAAGGCCGTACCTCCTAAGCCTTCCCAAACAGCACCATCAATGGGACCAACTTTTTAAATACCCAGGACAATGAGGGGACATTCTATTTAAAATTATCATGAACCTTAGTATATTCTGTATCAGTTTTTCAGGTTTCTATTTTATAGTCACTAGTGATATGTTAGTGGTCATTAATCGATTTTAACTCTATTTTTATGTCTTGTTAAGTCTGATAATACAATCATTACAGTTTGATTTCCTTTCTGAGGGGTGCAGTGGATTAAGCCTTCAAGAATAGAGTGCTCAATAAGATCCCCAAATAGAAATGATAAGATTCCCAATTGAAATATGAAGCACAAGGAACAAGAAAAAAGAAAGGCAGCACAACTCCTTCAAGAGACAATTCCTCAATTGCCGAATTCGAACACACTGAAATAGATCAAAATGCTAAAATAAGATTTAAAATTTTTACTGGTATAAATTACCAATGGCATTAAAGATGGTAAAAGTATATTAATCTGTAAGGCCTCCACAAATGGAGGACCTCACCCAAGCCTCGGGAATTCGAAGCCACCCATTAACTGCAAGACACCGAACTTGATGTAATCAGCAAGAGGCATATTTTAATCAGTATACTGAGGTCAAGACCCATGACCCACGTGGGGCAGTGGGGTCTGACCCCGGGGTTTGGAGACAGAGAGAATTTAAAGCCCAAAACCACAACTCGGGGGGGAACCACAACCCAGGGGGAGTAAGGGAAGGCTATTGGAGAGCACCTGTGGAAAGTCCCAGCCCATTATTTAGTTTGTGACAGGGTACAAGGAACAGGCTATTCTCTAAGAGCCTATATGTAATCAGCCATCTATCTTGTGGTCAGCCAAGTTCCTGGTATCCAGGGTGCACAGGCACGATAACTTGAACTCCCAGCTCAAACCTTATTCAATCTATCTTATGGTCAGTTTTTAATTCCTGGTACCCATAGCGCTTGGTCACGCTGTCCTGAACTCCCAGCTCTGAACTCTTATTTTATTTATTTTGTCTTGTGGATAGCTAGTTTCCTAGGACCCAGAGCACAGAACAAGCTGATCTGCATTCTTGACTCCATCTGTGGAAGGTTTAAAAATTTTTAACTCTTTCAAATCCCATGCAGGATCTGAAGAGGGAAGTTAGCAGCATAGAGAAAAACAAGAATAAAATGGATGATACAATCACCAAATCGATAGAATGGCTACAAACATGGAAGAAAACCACAACACTGTGGTTAACATTTTAACAAAAATTGAAGGGAAATGAAAATTAAATGAATCAAATAAATACAATATGAAGTAGAAATTTCTGGTTCCTTTGGAAACTCAGTTATGCCATGGTGTTTTACTGGGGCAAACACCAGTGGAAGCATGTTTTGTTGAAGCAGACACCTGTGGAAGAATGTTTTGCTGAAACAGACAAAGGTGGGAAGATGTTTTGCTGAAGCAGACACATGAGAAGACACATGATGTTTAGAAAGAATATAAATATGACTCCACAGATAATGGAGGAGGCTCTGGCATTGGTTTGCCTTGCATCAAATCACTGATCTTTGCTTGTTGTGACATCAAAGAGAGTAACATACCAAAGAACTTTTGATATTCGGGCACCTTCTTGCCACTTTCACTGACTTGGGCTGATTGGCAAAACCTCAAGGTTTCTTTGAGATTGAACTGCTGTTGCTGATTAGTGAGTGGTGATTGCTGAATGGAATGGACTACAGCTGCTGATTTGTGTTGTTGTTTTGCTAGAGGACTGGGCTGCTGACAATGAAGATTGGAATCACCCTAAAAAACTATTTCTAAACAGGTCCAAAACCCCTATTTTCTATTAACCTTTCTCTTCCACTACCTCTTGTGGGAGGTGGGCTAGAAGGGAGGTTGAAGAATTTAGGGACTCTTATTGAAGTATGTTTTGAAAAATATAAACCTACAACAGAAGAAAGCACCTCCAAAGAATTTGACCAAAGAATAAAAAATATGGGGTATGGAGCATAAACTCAATAAAATAAAATATCAAAAATAAAATAAGATAACAAAAGGAAACAATGAGCATATCCAAATCATCCAAGACAACTGAATATCCACCATAAAGAGATCAAACCCCAGAGTCCATAAGAAAGAAGAAGGAACTGATATAAAGAAAAAAGTAAAGAAATAAAGAATATATTCAATAAAATTAAAGAAGAAAATGCCCCAAGTCTATTGAAAGAAATAGACACTCACACACCAGAGCCTTTAGAAACCAAATATACTCACCCAGTGAAGATCTCCTCGATGACATATTATAAATCAGGATGTAGATCAAAGCTAAAAATAATATGAATGTAATAAGGAAAGACCACTGACATAAATGCAAATATATCAGAATAACACCATATTTCTCATCAGCAACACCAAATGGCAGGAAAGTTTGTTATCATATATATTCACTATCATATATAATAAACATTATATATATATGATTTACTTTTATTATCTTGAAAATTATTTGAATGTATGTGTGGGTATTTGCATGTAAGTGTAACTGCCTCTGAAGCTGGAGTTTCAGGTAGTTGTGAGCTACATAGGTGCTAGGCACCAAATTTGAACTTTCTGCAAGAACAGTTCATGCTATTAGCCACTGAGTCATCGCTCCAGTTCCTAGAATGATGTATTTGAAGGCCTGAAAGTAAGTGACTTCCAGCATAGTTTTCTATATACAGCAAAACTATCTTTTGCAATGGACATAGAAATAAGGGCATTTCAAGATAAATAGAAATCAATGGAATTCAAGAAGACCAAGCTGGAACTGTAGAAGATATTTAGTGGTAGTTTATATCCTAAGAAGAACATGCATATGTATATGTATATATGTGTGTGTATGTATATGTAATCAACCATGAGAACACAGAAAATAATGAATTTATTGAAGTAACTGGACAAAGAATATAGTAAATAATCTATAATATCCAGCTCTGTAAACTAGAGCTAATGTAAACCAATACTAATGGGGGAGAAAGGAAAAGAACAAATAATACAACCATCTAACCACTATCAAGTTTTCAGAAATCAGTAAAGATCTTTCAACAGTAACCTTAAGCATAAATGACCTCAACTCACTAATAAAGAGACACAGACTGGCTGACTGGATAAAATAACTAGACAATTAGACAGAGTTAACAGTTGAATTCGTGGAACACATCTCACTAGCAAAGACCCACAGAATGAGACTCCAAAGGTGGGAAAGAATCTATGAGTCCAGTACAAGTTAAAAATGGCCAACATGGCTTTACCAATGTAGGGTATGGTTCAGAATTCATTGTTTACTCTCATGATCATGTGGTTTCCTGGAACCAAAGCTTGTCATGATTGCTACTCAACATTATAAGGAAACATCTTAGAGTCTGTCAGCAACTCAGAGAAAGGTCATAACCCACAATTCACTCATGATTTCCTTTCAGCATGTATCATTTTCTTTAATTTTTAAAGTATATGTGTATGAACAGATGAGTTCAGGTGCTCTGGAATGTGAAAGGAGTGTCAGGTCCTCTGGATCTAGAATTATAGGTGGTTTTGGGCTGCCCAATTTGAGTGCTGGGACTGAACTTAAGTTCTCTGCAAGAACAGGAAGAACTCAACTGCTGAGCCATATCTCCAATCCATATGTATCAATTTCACACTATTGTACAGTGAAAATATTGTGAGCAGAGTGAAAGTATGATTATTTGTATATTGTTAGTTCTTATTTGCTAAAGTTTAGGTAAGAATTTTGCATGCACATCCATAAGGGATGTTGCTCAATTAGTTTTCTTGTATACTGTATTTATTTATTTTAGTATAAGGTAATGCCCACATCAAATGAGCCTCAGCTTTCTATAGAATTGGTATTACTTCATTGTTGCTGCCCGAGCTGCCCTATGTTTGGGGGCCTAAATGTCTCGGACCATTCTGTCAATGTTGGGACCCGCACTGCCAAAAGCCTTGGGGACTAACTTGTTAGCCTGCACTGCCCCAAGCTGCTCAGGTCCGTGGGTCGGGGTTCAGCAACAGAGAGAGAGAGAGTGAGGACGGACTCGAGGAATGGAGACCAGACAGAGTGTGATTCAATCCCGTTTATTCTTCAGTCTCTCTTCTTCTCTCCAAATCCCAAGTCCTAAGTTCCTAGTCCCTAGTGCCTCCAAGTTCCAAGTTTCTTCTTCCAAGTGCTGAGTGCCTAATGTCTAATTCCAAGTTCTTCCTCCAAGTGCCAAGTGCCTAATAACTAATAACTAACTCCAAGTTGTACTCCAAGTTGTACTCCTAATGCCTAATTCCTACTCCAAGTTGTACTCTCTAAAGTGTCTAATAATCTGTTGCTTTCTTTTGTCTGCCTCTCCCCTTTTATAGGTCTCACTTCTAAGCCACGCCCTTAAGCCACTCTTTTAAGTCATGCCCTTAGGCCTTGTCTCTAAATCTGATCTCTAAGTCACACCCTTAAGTCTCGGCTCTAAATCACACCTTTAAGTCTCACACACCCAAGGGAAGATCCTGGGTATCTAAAGCAAGATGTTATCAGAGTGTGCTCAGCTGTTGTAGGCTAATGCAATCAAGTCTCTGGTCAGGGTATATGGCTCAAGATGGCTGCAAGGATGATAGCCGCCTTCTGTCAGCTCCCCACACTTCATTATCACCTGTTTGGTAAGAGTTATTAGTGAAATTACATGGGTCTGGAGTGTTCTTAGGGGAAGACTTTGACTACATATTCAATTACTGCAATAGATATACTATCTATTTCTTCTTGAGCAAGCACTAGCATTTCTGAACTTTTGAGGCATTTTTTCTCCAAGTTGCCTAACATACTGACATAAGGTTGTTCATAACATGCCCCTGTTATCCGTTTAGTATCCATAGAACTTGTACCTATATATTGCCTGATGTATGCCTGATATTGGTCCTTCGTGTCTTCCATTTTTGTTCTTGATGGATAGCAGTAGAATTTTATCAGCTTTATTAGTCTTTTCAAATAAACAGACTTGAGGCTCACTACATTTTTTAGCTGTTTGTTTCCCACCTTATTACTTGTTTTCCGTTTACTTGAATTTTAATTGGCTCTGGTTTTATTAGTTACTGAAGGTAGGATCTGAGGTCAATAATTTAAAACCAGTTTTATCATTTAATATTAATGCAGACATTTAATGTTATAAATGTTTTTTCCAGTTAGTACTTTAATAGCAACCCATACTTTTTCTATTCCATTTTCATTCAGCAAAGATATTTTATAATTTCTTTTTGATCTTTAAGTTGATCCATGCCTAATTGTTTTAATTTAAAATCTTAACTTTATTGAAATAATTTAGTCAAAAATTTTAATACATACTAAATATAACTTGGATTTTTGTAAAATTGTTTTATTTTCGAGATTATAATTGCATCATTTCCTCCTTTTCCTTTTCTCCTTCGGACCTCTCTCATGTAAATGCCCTCATCGTTATATCTTAACTTCATGCCGCCTTTTTCTTTAATTGTGAATGTGTATTCCTAAAAATATAAATACAACCAGCCCAGTCTGTATAGTGTTAATAATTTGCTTATATTTTGGGGGTGGTGCTGAGAAAACTCTTTTGCCTTCTCTCAACACTTCTGAGTTGCTGGTAGTTCTTTTGTGTCTCCCCTTCCACCTTGGCATGTGTATTGGTGCCTTCCTTGTACAGGTCACACTTGGGCAGTCATGTAGGAGAGACTGCACAGGTATAGCTTCTCTGACACTTCTAGGAGATAGAGTCTCATAGCAAGCTTCCTGTTTCTCTTGCTCATAATATATTTCTATGCCCACTTCCACAATGGTTGTGTTGTAGATATTAGAACTAGTCTCCATCACTCTGCATTTTGGTCAGTTGCTGTTTTCTGTAATGGGCTTCATCTGTTTCAACAAGAAGTTTCCTTGAGAAGAGTGAGGATTCCACCTTTCATGTAGGTATAAAAACAAATATTTACAATTTACTTAGGGATGATGTTTGTTTAGTTAAGTAGTGGTAGTCAGTTCTCCTAGCCCTGGGCATGTGGCTAGGTTTTGAGAAATTACTTCCCTCTTTTAAAACATCAAACAAACAAACAAACAAGCAAACATAAAAAAAAACACACACAAAAAAGTCCACTTTTATCAATTTTTTTGTGAACTTCACATCATGGAAACCCAATTCCACTCATCTCCCCATCCCTTTGTATCTGCCTTCCACCCTTGGAATTGTCCCATTAGAAAAGAAAAGAAAAAAAAAAAACTCCTGGAAGCTGTAGTGTGTCACAGTGTGTCCCATGATATACCCCTTTGGACATACTTTTTTGTTTCCAAATGTTAATTATTGTGAGTCATTAGTCAGGTCTGGGGTATCTGGCTTCTGCTAAACTATCAATACTGGATCCTCAGTGGGACTCCTCTTCTATATCTTTTTGTTGCCCTGTGTCATGGAGATCCTGCAGCTTTGGATCTGCAGGACTAGCCCTTTCACAAGCTCCAGCAGTTCATAGATGTGGTAGATGTTAGGGTAGGCCGACTCAAAGCCCTGGATCTGAGCCTGGGTGGAAACTGAGTTGGTCATCCCACCCACTCTTCTGCACCCACATCACCAGGTTGAGATCTCCAGCCTGTACTAGCTCACTCAATGTTGCAGCCAGCAAGGGGTGAGCCAGCTCACCCATGCACTCACCATCAGGGCCAGCTTTACTGTGCTGCCCAGGTGAGGTGCAGGGCCATCTTTCCTGTCTACCTAGGTGGCAATGGGTGTATTTCCCTCTTGTTGAGTGGCCCTTAGGTCAAATTAGAAAATTATTGGTTACCACTGAGGTTTGGATGCCACTACTGTACCCTTAAGGGTTATTATGCCATGATGGTCATTGTAGTGGTTCATAGGCACCAGAGCTGGGTAGAACTATTGGCTATTTCCTTCCTTTGGTAGCTGCATCATACCTTCTGGTACCATGAGAGCTAATTCTCAAGGAGAAGGGTTTCAGGTTAGAGTCACCTCAGGTAACTTTGGGTTTTGTGTCCAAAATACATGACATCTTTAGCAATCAGGACTTATCTTTTCCTTGCCAAAATGTTTTTTAAAAACCAGATTATATAGTTTCCACATGTTCCCTAACCTTCCAGAGACTTTTCTGTGATGTATTTCTAATTTAATTCTTCTGTAGTCAGAACACTTATTGGGACTTTTCTGTGATCTAAAAATGATTTTCTTGACATATTCTCCATGTACATTTGAAAGAAATATGAATCCTCCTGCTCTTAAATACTGTGTAGGCAAAAAATTTTTGTAACTTACTTTTAATAAGGGTTCAACCACTTCTCTAACCCACCACCTAGCAGAGGTAGTAAAAGAAAAAAAAATGATCAGGATATGGGGAAGTAGACCTGTTCAGCAATAGTTCTTTGGGTGCGAGCTTGATCTTTCTCGAAGTTCAGTCCCATAGTAAACAACAAATATGACTCAGCAGCTGCAGACCAGTCCTGTAGGTAGGCAGACACCAGGCACAAACCAGCAGCTTCAGTGAAGTTCTCTCAGCAGGCACACACCAGGCAGCTGTAGTTCAATCCCGAAGAAGACTTGCCAACCAGCTGTGGGAACTGCCTGTGGAACCTCATAAGCAGTTCTTGGGCCAGTTTCTCTCAGTGGAAACTTTACCACAAGTTGAGCTCAACAACACTATGTAAGGTAAACCATGTCGTCAGCAAAGAAGAGCGAGGCCAAGTGAACCAAACCAATGCTCAGTGATGGTCTCTCACTGTCGTCATATTTATACTCCATCATGGGTCCTTTCATGTAGTTGCTATATCAAAACATCCTTTCACCTGTGTCTGCTTTAGCACGACATCCTTTCACCTGTGTGCTACAGCAAAACATCATTTGACAGAACTGACTTTCCAAAGAAACCAGAAGTTTCCACTTCAATACTGCATTCTATTAAGCTGAGTTAGTTGATAGTGTTCTTCAGACACACTATGCCTTTATTGATACTGTGTGCATTCATTCTAGAAATTAGATTTAACTCTAGACATTTGTAGACTTGTCTAGTGCATTTAGAAGTCTAATTAGATTTTGCCTTATGTATCTTGAAACTTTTAAAAAATATTATTTATGAGTATTTAAGTATATATCTGAATGTCTGTGTCTATGTGCATGTGTCTGTGTGAGGGTACATACAGAGACCAGGTGAGTGCGTCTGATCTCCTGGAACTGGAGTTACAGGTAGTTATAAGCCATATGGATGCTGGGAACCAAACTTGGTTCCTCTGCAAGAGCAGCAAATACTCTTCACTGCTGATCCATCTCTACAGACCCCTTAAATTCAGTTGTCAGTAACAACTGGGGATTTTTAATAGCTTCTTAAAGAATTGAGTCTTTTTTGGGCTTAGATTTTTTTCAATACCTACTTTGATAAGAGTTTCCAAAGGTAGGGGAGGAAAGATGGTAAACGGGACAATGGGTGTGTAGACCTGTTTAGAAGTAGTTCTTTGGGGTGATTTCAATCTCTGCTGTCAGGATACTAACAATGTAGTTCAAAGATTGTCACCAAACACAAATCATCAGTGGCTCCACGATACAGCAGAAACACTCAGGCCTCTGTTGAATTGTCATGCGTCAGTGGGAGTGATCAGAAACAGCCGGAATGCCAGGAGAAGTTCTCTGCCATGCGTAGCTCAACAAAGTGAAGATCAGAGAAGAAATCAGACCAATGAAGCACTGAACAGCTAGCTATGCAAGTGTGACATCACTGTCTGTTGGTTCCTACTCATTCTCTCTCCAAACATCACGTGTCCTCTCACTAGTCTGCTTCAGCAAAACTTCAAACAGTCTGAATCACATGACATAACCAGAAATTTCCATGTCAGTCTTTATCGGTAAAAGATATTATTTTCCAATTTAAAATATGTAGTCTTTAGTTTATCTGATGTTCATATATTTGCTACCATTCTCAGGAGAATAGTATTCTTTTCTTTCTCTCAGTTTTAACCCGTGTGTGTGTGTGTGTGTGTGTGTGTGTGTGTGTGTAGTGCTTTCCATTTATTTATGTTAATCCTGATTTTCACCTGGTATTTTTATTCCATCTGAAGAGAATCTTTAACATTTCTTACAGTGTGTCTCTGATAGTAAGGAAATCTTTCAGCTTTTATATGCATAAAAAGTTTTTATTTTATATTTATATTCAAAGTTGTTTTCACTGCATACACAGTTCTTATCTGATAACTTCTCTCTGGGCTTTTTAGAGGCACTATCCCACCAGCTCCTGGCTTATATTGTCCCTAAATGGTATAGGCTTGGTCTTTTCCCCTCCCTTCTTAATATCTCTCTTTAAAAATCCAGCTCCTTTAAGATATTTTTCCTAATATGGAGAATTTTATTTAGATGTGCTTGTGTATCATCTGCATGCCTTTTTTTTGTGCCTTGAGTTCATTTTCAAATATCCTCTGTCTCATCCATTCCATTTTTTTCTGTAGATATGTTTCACACATGTTAAGTGAAGTGATCCTACACATAAATAATTCTCTTTTTCTTTTACATCTTGTTGTTTTTCTCTTTATTTTTTCATAATTTCTACTGCTATGCCATCAAGTTTACTAACTATTTCTTCTACGCTGTCTAATGCACCAATCATTGTATCTGGTGAACATTTTCATGTGATATTTTAGTTTTGTCTTCATAAATACAGAGGTTTTATCCATTCAGGGGTCCTTGTACAATTGTCTCTCTCTCACTTTTTGAACATCTGGGATATTGTTATAACAACTTTTCATGTCTTTCTCTGCTAGTCCAACATCTGTTATAGTTCTGGGTCCATTTTGATTATATTTCAAGCTTTATTGTAAGTGGAAATTGTCCACTTCTCTGTACACTTTGTGCTTTTTCATTAGATGCCAGATGTTAAAGATTTTGACATATTGGACACAGGGCATTTTCCTGTACTGATATATTTCTTGAGTTTTGTTCTCAGATGTAGTAGATTGCTATAAAACCAATTGATTTGTTGGGTCTGTTTTTCCTTATATGTCAGGCATGTTTCAAATAGTGCCCAGGTAAGGATAAGAGTCTTCACTCCTTATGCAAGAATCTTCAGCCTCTCTATTCAGAACTCCTAAAGTATAGTTTCTATTTTGGCTGGTGACAGTGAGTATTAACCACTTTAACATGTTCAAGCAGATTGTTTGTTTGTTTGTCTGCTTGCTTCCTTGTTTTACTTGTCTCAGTTTTCCTGAATGTATACATAGTCCAGTAGTCTGCAGAAAACTAACAAGTACTGCCAAGAGATCTCTAGTGTTCTATGTGTGCTGTTCTCTCCTCTCTGCTGCTCTATTCTTCACAATCCAAACTGCTAGTTACCTCTCTCAATTCAGAAAGGCCACTTAGTTGGAATTTCCATTCCCTAATGTAACTTTGAGATATTCCATGAGCAACAAAAAGGATCACCCATAGATCTCACGGGACCTCTTCCTTACTGGCTGATATGACATGCCTTGAAAAAGTGTTTAGTGTACTGGTCCCTGCCACAATAGTGTTTCTTATGCCATCTTTACCAAAGAAGTCTGAAGTCAGTCTGTGAGGATAATACATGTTCCCTTAATAACTTGTGTCAAGCTGTCTTGATTATTTCAGAGATTCCCTAAGATGTGGTTTCTGTATGCCCTCTGTCATCAGCTATGTGCACTGACCGAGGATTCCATCTCCCATGTCCCCCCAAAAATGTTACCAAAGTCTTAGAATTCTTATGGACATAAGCAAACTGATTCTAAAATGTATATGAAAAAGCATAGTAAGAAACCAAAGAATTTATGAAAGGTAAAGCAGGAGGTAAGTAGATGGCTCACTGCTACAGTGTTTGTTGTGCACACAGTCTTAGTCCAGATGCACCGCACCAATGTAAAAGTCAGGCAATGCAACATGTTCCTATAACCCCAGTGTTCTGAGGCTAACAATGGAAAGATCCTGAAAGCTCATTGGCCAGTCAGTCTGATCATAATGGCAAGTTTCAGTTTCAATAAGAGAACCCATCTCAAAACCAAGATGGTGATACAATTGAGGAAGATAGCTTAACTTTAGCCTCTGACTTCTACACGTGCTAAATAAATAGGCATGCCTGCACAACCACATATACATGTGCACGTATGCATACCATACAGACACATATACACATGCATACACCATACACACATACACACACACCATGAGCATACACATATATATACACACCACGCACACATACACACACCATAGGCACTCACTAAAAAGTAGACCAAAGCTTGAGAAAAACATTGAATTCATTGTAATTGAATTCTTATTGTAATGAAGTCAGAACTGCTACTGGAACTAGTTGCAACTGAAACTCCAGCACATCATTAACAAAGATGTAAAACGTCATATCCGCTTTTCTTATAAAGTTTAGGACTATGGGCATTTGCCAAGTGATCTAGTAATGCCTCTCCTAACGGTATATTGAAATTCTCTTACATAGTCTATCTGGAAATGTTTAGAGCAACTTTATCCATAATCATTAAAGACTAGAATTAGTCCACTTATCCTTCAACAGAGGAATGTGCAGTGTTTGATGCACTAATGGAACAAAACACTACTTAGCAACAAAAAGAAGAAAGGCATTGAACTGCTGATATACACAACAAGATAGGTGAATCTCATCTGTACCATGCCAAGGGAAAATAACCGTATACAAATACAGAACAACCTTCATGCCAGTAAATTGCTTTTGGTCAGAGTGTTTTGTCACAGCAACAGAGAGGGAATTAGAAGAGGGCACAGGGTTTGGAGGGACCACAGAACTGTTCTGCTCCTTGACTATAAAGATGGTTTGTGACTCTTTGCATTTGCCAGAATTCACAAAGCTATGTGCCAAGGAGTGTGCCCTACCATATGTAAATCTAAAACTAAAATTTGAAAGCTATATACTAAATATTGAAACACCTACCCCTTTCCATGACTCAGTCCCATGAATGTAGGCAAGCAGTCATATTCCCCAAGGGTAGAGACTGGAGAAATACTCTCTTGAGATATAAAAAGACTCAGTTGGGGATGAGGAGAGGATTTACATACACTGACATTTGGAAAAAATGTTCTAAAACAGCTGGGCTTTAACTACCAAACTAGCATGGTGTCCCTGTTATCATGTGCTGCAAGCACATACACATTCCAAATCCCTTCTTAATTTCAACTGACAATCCAAGAAGCCACATAATTTAAGGAAAATCCCAACTCGTGAAACATGGAGAGTTGTACAAACATCGAAGAAAAAAAAATTCAAGAGAGAGAGAGAGAGAGAGAGAGAGAGAGAGAGAGAGAATGTAGAAAGTTGAAGAAAATTTAGAGATATTTGTCTAAGGCTCTCAATAGGCTGAGAGAATATATTAGTTCCATTTTTTAAAATGCAATAAGAAAGAAACAGGAAGCAATTAAGAATGTCTGAAAATTAAGTATAGCAAAGACAAAATACAACATATCAGAAGGTCTGGAAGATAAAGTGAGGTTCATTTTCTAGAAAGTAGAAGTGAAAGCAAAAAAAGAAAAAGAATCCTGAAAAACTACTTAGTTAATTCAAAACCCTACATCCAAATAATGAGTACAACAGAAGTAGAAAATAAAAAAAAAAAAAATAGAGCTGTGTAGACTCTAAAAATACAAAATAATTTTAGAATTGAAATTATGTGCCTAGGGAAAAGTAAATGAGAAAGATCAACCAAAGTATGATTGTGGGTATTTGAAGTATCAGGGATTGGGCCACAAGATGGCTGAATGGAGAAAGGAAACTGCCACACAAATCCAAAGACCCGAGTTCAATCCCTAGATCCCACAGTGGAAGAAAAAAAAAAAAAAAAACTGGTTCTGTTTAGCAAGTTGTCCTCTCACCTTCACACACACTGTAGTGTGAGCATGCACATACACACTAATAATAAATAAAATACAACAGGAATTAAGTATAGCTATAAGCTCTCAGAGAGAGCTGTATTTAAATAATGAGAATGGCAGACTACAAACAAAATTAGAAATCATGAGGTGGTCTGAGTAACAGCTTGAGAACTGTGAGGAAGACTTCCTTATTCAGATGATTCATCAAAGCACACAGGGATGGAAGCATGGGTTTCAGCATGCAGGGTTCAGAAGTGTTGCTTGCCAGTTTTCACTTACTAAATCTCAGGGATCTACTGCATGAAATCATGCAAGGCAAAATGAATTGGGAACCAACTGGTTTCTTCCTGTTTCACAAGTAGGAAGTGACATAGTCTAGCAGGCTTTAAAGTCCTTGTGAAAAGTTGGAGAAGAGTTTATGATGTGAACAGTTTTAAAAGTAGCAAATAAGACCGAAACAAATACCAACTGCTAAGGAAAATATCTCATTTAAGGAAAAATCTATAGACTTCTCAGCAATGAGAAGTCAAAACCCTAACATTGATTAATGAGTTAATCAAATATTATAAGTATGTAGAAAACTGTAACTAATAATTTTATTGTGATCCATAAGTGTATTTGGAAAGCAGGTGATGGTGAACACTGAGGAGTAGGGTGATTTTAGGCAGATTCCACTGCTCATTTTTTGTATCAAAAATTCGACAATGTCTAAAACTGGAAAACCCACCAGTATTGAAGATGATGGAGACACTTCTCCCAGGAGAATGCTGAAGGAAGGGAAGTGATTGCTTCATGGAAGATTCAGCTCAGGGACAAGGGCACAGAGCTGCTTCTTAGATGTCATAATTAAAGAAAAAAAAACTCTAGACATGTTTTGCTCCTATAAAATATAATTAAAATTCTAATTGCATAGTCGCTGTAAGAATGCCAGTTTGAGTGAAAAGATATGGAACAATACAAACAAAAACAAACAAACAAAACCCAAAACAAAAATCATCCTATCTGATTTTCAAATCTGCTAGACAGGAGAGTTAGCCTTGTTAGCTCCCGGGGAAGCAAAGATTCGGTGCACGGCTCTCGGCCCAGAGTGACTTCTAACATTATTCTCTTGAAAAGACGACATGAAAGGAATGCCTAAATTTTACTGTTTTCCTTTCAATTATTTTTTTGTGTGTTTTGTTAAAATAGTCACAGCACTTGAGTGGCTGTAAGTTTGTTTCCATAAACAGGTGAGTCTCAGCCTGTATCAGGAGGTTGGTCGTGACATCATACAATTACTGAGTAAATGTCACCAAAGACAGGGGAATCTGGAATTCAGTTTCAGGAAAGTCCACTCTTAGATTCTCCAATAAAGAGTACAGTCCTTTGAAAAGATTCCAGGATGGTATCCCATGGTCAAAGCCCTATGCAAATAAATATATAAGTATGGCTTTGGCATTCAGGGTCTCATGCAAAAGTTCAAGAAGCTACAATATTAAAGTGTTTCCCGTGAATATTTAGTGGGAGGTGAATGTCACAGGTTCTAGAGCAAAAGATTTTCAAGGCCCCTTCAGGCAAACTCTTTCTGACTTTCGACATGTCTTGCTTCACCCTGCTATACATCACTATTATATTTGGGTTTACTAAATGCATACGTCCATAGACACGGTTATAGTAGTTTAACACACATAAGCCAGGCAAAGGGGCCATAAACTCTTACTTGCAAAGGTTATGTAGGTAGATTAAGCAAACAAAAAACAAGCAAACAAACATATTTTGGGGCCAGCAAATGGCTCAGCAGATAAGGCCACTTGTCACCAATACCAAGGATGCAAGTTCAACTTTCAGGACTCATATGGTAGAAGGTGAAAACCAACTCCTACAAGTTCCTCTGGCTTACACACACACACCACAGACACACACACACAAATTTATTAATTAATCAAAAACCTATGTAAAATTATTATTTGCCTATATTTGGGGGTATACATCATGAATTCATACTCATACATATACATATTTAATCGTTTGAATTGACTTTTGCCTTTCTATTTTTCTCACCTACACTGACTCAAGATAAAATTTAAAACCGTACTTTTGGTCCTTGGCTAGTGACTCATTGTCCTCTACCGTGGAGTTAAATCTCTAAATATTAATCTGTGTGGCATTGTTGGCTTAGAACAATATGAAGGCATAAGATGGCATGGCCCAACCCCTTGTTTCATAGCTCACATGCTAATGTGTGCCAGACTCTCCATTATCAACTCCTTTTCAGAGCTTTATTTATTCTGTTTCCCTGCATTAATTACAATGTCAACATGACTCCCAAATAAGAATTAGAATAACTATTACCAATTCTGTTTATTTTTATATGCATTTCCCCTATTTCATCATAAACGTTTATGTTTTGTGCCCAGACATAGCTATCATTCTGACTTTCATACTAATCATCTTCCATCTCCATTTAAAATGTTATTATTAGTTATGTGTATGCATCTAGGTGTGAATGTATGCATGTGAGTGTAGCTGTCTGTGAAAGCTAAAGTCATCAGATGCCCCTGAGCCTGCAGTTACAGGTGGTTGTGAACTGCCTGATTTCTGTGCTCAGAACTGAACTCGGGTCATTAGCAAGAACAATATGAGTTTGTAGTGGTTTGGATGAGAATGGTCCCATAGGTTCATATACATGGATGTTCGGTCCTAGTTGGACTGTTGAGGAAGGATTAGAAGGTGAGACCTTACTGGAGTATGTGTTCCTGGAGGTAGGCTTTGGGGTTCCACCAGATCCTACACTTTCTGCCTTCTGCCTGCAGATTAGGATGTACCTCTCAGCTACTGCTCCAGCACCAGGCTTGTCTACCTGCTACTACACTCTCCAATGATGATCATAGACTAACCTTTTAAAGCTATAACCACCCCTACACCCACCTTGTTCCTGTTCTGGTCACGCTCACAAATTGTTCTGTTGTATCTTGTTGCCATGGCAATTGTTACTCCCTCAGGAGGCAGCTACTAAACTTTTGCTGCTCCTTCAGCACTGATGGCTCCTTGACTGTCAGTTCTGCCTCTTCTGGATCTGTCAGAGCAGCTACTTCAGCAGCTTGGCCTGCTGGTCACTCCACCACCACTGCTCCTGTCATTCTGCTGCATGCACTACAAAAGCAAATAGGTAGATAGATAGACAGACAGACAAATAGATGATAGATAGATAACATATAGACAAATAGATGATAGATAGATAGATAACAGATAGATGATAGATAGACAGATAGATGATAGATGGCAGATAGATAGATAGATAGATAGATAGATAGATAAACAGATATATCTAGCTCAGAGAAGTCTTTAATTGGTCAAGTCTAAGGTCATGGAGGGAGGACAGCATAGGACAAAGTCACTTAGCCAGCTCAGGGCATGAACTGCACAGACTGCCTAGGTAGCCAGAAAATGGTTTCTTGCACAAATTCTAGCAAATCTTTATTTGGTTTTTACACTAGTCCTGGCATTCTTCTTTTTGTACCTGTCATAATAGTCTCGCTGCTACACCACCAGCAAACATGTCCCATCTTGCCTGTGTGGAAACAGTTGTAGGGAAAATCAGGTGCAATCTTCTTAAAACAGTTGTTGCTGGGGCTATACCCTCAGGAGCTGGAACAAACAATTCTGATCATTATGTAGCTTCCCCAAGGTGTTGATGCAATGTTGAAACAGTGGGTACTGGCAAAAGGATGATTTTGATGGCTGTTTGCCTGACAGTCCTTAGTTTATTATTTATTTTATTTTTTTATTATTATGATGTATGTGAGAGGAATATGTGTCTATAATATGTATATGTACAGTATATGCATATGTATAGTGTGTGTGTGTGTGAAAAGTGTACATGCATATGTGAGAGCATATCTTTTTTGAAACGGTCTCTCTCTTTTCATCTTTATGTGGATTACGGAGATCAAACTTGGATTGACAGACTCATGCAAGCCAAGTGTCTTTACCTGCTGAGCCGTCTTCACTGAAACTTGCCATTCATTTTGCTTAAGACAGCCAGGGAATCAAGAAAACGTCCAAAAGCTTCCATTTAAGGAGTCAAAATAGAGAAGTGGATCTTGTGGAGAGAGAGGTCAGGAGGTACTGGGAGGGATAAAGAGAGGGGAAACTGCAGAGGAGGTGTACTGAAACAATCAATCAAGTAATATATAAGTAAATATATAAATGGAAAACAACATCAGAATGTGTGCTTCCAACACAAGGCATTCCTATTAATATTGATTGTAGTAGTACTGGACAGAACTTCTACTAGTGTTCAATGCCCCAGTATGCCAGGGAGAGATGACTCTCCCTTAGCTCTCTTCCTAGAAGAGAGATGTGCCCTACAGTGGAAGTAGCCATTCAGAGGAAGAAGTCCCTTATTTAGAACTTAGTTATGTGGGCCATGTTCACCACAGGACTCATGCCTGTCTTGGCTTCTGCAAACACACCTGGAGACACTTGCCTCAGAATGATGGGAGGAAATCAAAATGAATCAGAGTATGTGAAGTCTAGTACCTAAAAAAGGAGTTGATAAATGTCATTCTCTGATGACATCTTTTCTGTGTTTGGCTGTTATGTTCTCAGTCTGACCTAATTTCAAGGGAAGACAAATGTATACTGTAAAAGAGATATGTGGTATGGCTTACCCAGAGCCTTTACCATCTGGCCTGGACCATTCCAGCAACATCAGAGTCCCTTGCATTCAATGTGTGAATCCCAGACTAATATGTGTAGTGGCAGGATTCAGGCAGATCTCAGAATTTTCTAGGTCAAATAGAAAGATGGAAACTATTGGCAAACAGAGCAGATCTGAGGCCCAGTCATGGGTAGACACCTGTGACAACATCTGTGGATAGAGAGATGACATTTGGCATCTGTGCTGGCTGGTCTTCTGTCAATTTGATTTAATCCAGAGCTATCTGAAAGGAAGGAACCTCAATAGAGAAAATGCTTCCATAAGACCCAGCTGTAAGGCATTTTCTTAATTAGTGATTGATGGGGGAGGGCCCAGCCTATTCTAAGTGGTGCTATCACTGGACTGGTGGTCCTGGGTTCTATAAGAAATCAGACTGAGCAACCATAGGGAGAAAGCCAGTAAGGAGCACCCCTCCATGGCTTCTGCATCAGCTCCTACCCCCAGGTTCCTGACTTGAGTTCCTATCCTGACTTCCTTTAATGATGAACAGCAATATGGAAATGTAAGCCGAAATAAACCCTCTCCTCCCCAGGTGGTTTTCCATGTGGCAACAGAAACACTAATGAAGACAACATCTGATCAGGGTCAAATAGTACACAGAGAGTACAGGTCTAAGGTCAGCTCCTAAAAAAAGTTTATGGTAGCTGGAGGTTTAAAGTAATAGGTGCTCTAGACAGGGACTTTGGGATTTTCTGTCAATACTTCCTCTGGGAATTGTGTGTGTGTGTGTGTGTGTGTGTGTGTGTGTGTGTCTATAGGTATAGGTGTAGGTGTAGGTGTAGGTGTAGGTGTAGGTGTAGGTGTAGGTGTAGGTGTAGGTATAGGTATAGGTATAGGTATATAAAACATGGTCCTAGAGAAAAAACTGGGACCTAGTATCTCATAAAGAACTCTGAATCCATTCTACCTGAAGCCTTTGTTCCTGTATCACATGGATCTTGTTCCTCTGAGGAAAAGAGAGAACACAGAAAATGGAGTAAAGAATGCACGAAGTCCATTAGGAGTTGCTTCTGAACTCCCCGGAGAGGCTTTTTAGCTTCCATTTTTCCTCTTAGGACAGACTCTCTGGGGTTCAGATAGATACTGCTAAGATCAAGCATTTTACAGTCATCAAGGACTCAAAAGTCTTAGAGGAAGACAGGTGAGAGAATGTCATGTGACAACGTCATCTGTGAATGTTTTGACACTTCAGTAAACATTGTCTAAATTAGAAGCCCATCACTAGATTCTCGAACTACACATTAAACAGGATGTGGTCTCTTCTGGTGGGCAGTCAAGGCAAGGTCTATGCTTTTTAGTCAGAAAAGTCAAAGCAATAGAACAATGTGTGATGACAATACACAAAGACATTGAAAAGGGGTGAGAGTTGGAGTGCCCTCACACACCCAGTCTTCCTGTCTACCATGAGCACCACAGAAAAATCTGAGTTTCTTATGATTTTTTTTGGAAACTTCTGTTCAACTAAGTCAGGTGGACAACAAGAACTTAATATGAAAATAGGAAGAATTAGCATAGTCCAGGTGACCTTTGAAATAGAAAGCCATGAATATGGGTCCAGTAGGGAACAAACAAACAGGACTCCGTCTTGACTTAACATAATCAGAACAAGAAGTAAAATTCCATAGAAAATTATAGTCAGCTGCTGCTGGGCATAAACTTTTTGGCCAAGAGTATGAGTCATTTGGTAATGAGGAGAAATTAATGGGGCCTACAAGTTTTAAATATTGCTGTAGATTATCATCTAGATTATCAATGTAAGGTAAAAATTTGAATAATGAAGACTAAAACCTATTTTCCGTAAATTTCTCAAAGGCTCTACAGAGCACTGACTGCCTTCAAGAAAGAAAGAGTGGAAAGAGTCCCAGCACCCACTGAACTTTCCCGCTATCCCCCTGTCCCAAGTGCCTGAGGAATTCATGGTAGAATTCTGGGAGGGCCCACACTGAGGTCATCTAGTACTCTGTATTATAATCTTATAGGGGATTGGGAACATGTATATGTGTATTTTGTGCCTGTTCATGTAGGTGTGGGTGTACCCTCCCATGTACATGCACACAGAGGTTAAAGGAGGTTGTCACATGTATTCCTCGAATTTGCTAATTTTTAATTCTCTCGAGACAGGGTCTTACTAAATCTGAAGTTCCCTGTGTGGGCTAGGCCATCTGGATAGCAATCTCTTGAAACCTGCCTATCTATGGGCACTCCTTACTCAGTGTTAAGAATACAGGCATGTGTGACCATGCCCAGTTTTTATATGAGCGCTGGGGATTTGAACTCCTCATGGTTGCATGGCAAACATTCTTACCTACTGAGCTATCTCTCTAGCTCCATTCTTTCTGGGCTTTAAAGATGCCAGCCCTGCTTTATGACCTTTCTTCTCCATTCTCTAGACTAAGGTTCCGCCTTTGCACTGGCATCAAAGTTTATATAGACTGAATGCTCTCATGAAGAATTTAGTAGCATTACTGCAGAAAATAGATTAAAATGTCACTTACATGGGGTATTTGTATAAATTCTGAGAATTTCATAATGTCTTCAGGGTCAAAAGCCATAACTCTTAACTACCATTCTTCATATCTACCACTTCAGAAAACACTGTCAAGAAGCTACTATAACTTGGAGAGGTATTAGCCATATCTAGTAGGTGATACCCAGTATGTCACTAGTGTATCACTAGAGGTCACCTGACCTCCTGACCTACAATTCTTCATCTAATGGAAATTCCAGTAAATATCAAGATCTTTCTTGATAAGTTGGTTGCTTTTGTTTAACAGCTGTACAATATCCCTGAATTGAATTGTCAGGTTCTCCTCTTACAAAAACCAATTGTCATGAAGGAGGCAGAAGACCCAGAAATGTCTGTAGAAATTCCAAAAAGAATGAGTAAAGATGTGGCAACTTGAAATGCTGACACTATTCTTTCTCCGTTGAGCAAGCACACTACTGAAAAGCTTAGCTAGGCAATGCCCATGTAGCTTTCTAATGTTCAGGGTCCATATTGCACTCACAGGTACAGGACTAGCTGTAGCTAAGCCTGCTGAGACTTCTTTCTCACTTGGAGAATGAAGGACTCTGCCTGAGTTACAGTGCTGGAAATAGAGGCAACTTATCGTCAATGGGTTTCTCATCTTAAGCAAAATAATGTGTTTCTAAGCAGTTGAGTGAAAAAAATGAAACGAATGTAAGACCAAAGAACCTGAAAGTAGAGAAAGCAAGTCTAAATTATCCAGGAAGAGTTACATATTTTATTTCTGAGATTTGGATAACTCCACAGGAATTTCACTGGCCCTTTCTCTACCCTAGACCAGAATATGTTTAATATATCAAAAAGGCACAGCTACTGAAATACCCACCTGACAAATTATCCCCGCTTACAAGTACCATGGTCATATATCTTAGAATTTTTCTGAGCCAATCCCATTTTAAATTTATTCCATCCTACTCAATGAAGGCAGCACAGTCAATGATTAATCAAGCACAATTCTGTATTATTCAATTTAGATATTAGAAAACATCCGTAGCTGGACCACATGCTCTGATTTAAGATTTATAAAATACGTTACTCTGAGTCCTCATCAAATGCTGTAATGACATCCTGCCATGTTGATAATGCATGAGAATCTGAGCCAATTTAGCTCAGATTCACAGAAGCATTGGAATATAAAAGCACTTGTAAGACAGGATGATTTATCCTTCTCTCTTGGGTAGACACTCACACAGGATCCTACCAGGCTAATGAGAATTTATCTTGCTTCTAAAGATGATCCAGACGCAAACCTCTTTGAATAGCCATTTTCTGAGTAAGGAAAAATTTTCAGATCCAATCATTCCATACTTGGGGTGGGGGGTGCTTATCCCTATCTAACTGATAAAAGGATTGAAAAGTTCAAAATCAGTTCTCTACTTAAGCCATTCCTAAAGTCATCAAAATGACCATGTATCATATGACTGAACCGGTTGGCACATAGAAAACATTGCTTCTGGCCCTACTGTGTCTTTTCTCTCACTTGGCTTTTTCTCCAAAGGGTGTTTTCACTGCTGTATAATGTAGAGGTTTCTGAAGCCCTCCAAACCTAGTGAGGAAGCTCTGTGATGCCATTCATTTAGTCACCAAATGCCCACTCCATATCCTTCCGTTATTCTGGAAGACCCTGCTTCCACCCTGGTTAACTCATGGGACAACATGAATCTCCCACCAGTGTTTTTCAGGATAAGAAAATAGAGCTTATATAATTTTGGTCTTCTGAAAAAAAAACCCACACTCCTGAGACCTACACATATGGCTCAATAGATAAGAGCACTTACTGCACAAGCATGAGGATCTGAGTTCAAATCCCTAGCACCCATAGTAGAAGCTGGGCTTGGCTACACATGTACCTATAACTCAGTGCTGTGGAAGACAGGACAGGTAAAGACAGAAGTGTCTGTAGAGCTTCCTGGACACTAGTCTAACTCTAGTTTCAATGAGGGATCCTATTTCAAGGGGATAATGCAGAGAGGGATAGAGATGGACAGCTGATAGCCTTCTCGGGTATATGTATGTACCTTCTCAAGTGTTCATATACTATATACATATACCACACAAAAATACCCACCCCCAGACACACAAGTGTTGTTTTCAATGTTCATTCCTTCTTACAGTACCACCTCCTTCTTCTCCATTACATTCTCTCGGAAGTATGCTTCCGAAAGTATGACAAAGTTTCAGAAAGTATGACATGCTTCTACCTCCCTCCATTCACCAATAACATCTGGCTCTTGAGCCTACTCCCTTTTTCAAATCTTGCCATATTGCTTATCATTAATATAAATGGTTCACATAATACCTTATTTCTAATGACCATGTGTTTTCTTTTTATCTTGATTTTGATTTTGTTTTGTTTACCAGTCTCTCTCTCTCTCTCTCTCTCTCTCTCTATATATATATATATATAGATAGATAGATAGATATAGATATAGATATAGATATAGATATAGATATAGATATAGATATAGATATAGATATATTTGAGGTCACTATTGTGCCTCTGGAAACTTCAACTCCAGCTTGTACTCCTGAACATAGTTTACTCCTGTGAGTCTTCATCTGCAGATCATTGGTTACCTGAGCATCTCCCATTCTTCCTACTTTGTTTGCACCAGGATCTTGCTGTGACTACTTGGGACAGTGCACTCCTGAACATGCTAGGATCTATCTTTTCTGATTTTATACTCAGACAAAGAAACATCTAGAGTTGTAGTCTAGCTCCTTCTCAGAGTCGCACACTCCAATCCAGCTTTAACTCAGTCTTGCCACTGGAAACTTCTTTCACTTCTTGTTGCTCAGTCCCCAGACTGTCCTTTCAAGCAAATCCTCACCCCATTCCACACCTTCCATGCACTCCAGCTATCTTTCACTCTATTTGTTAGGTACACTGTCAGTAGCTACTTGGAGAAAATTAAGTCTGCCTGATGTGACTTTTCTAAAAGTCCTTTCCCTTTATAAATGAATAATTCTAACACACACATTCTGGGTTCTTTTCCTTTAATCCCAGACATGAGCTCCAGCTGTGTTTCTGACCTTTTCCATGTCTCCACAGAACCTTGAGTCATCCAGCATCCTAATACTCTTTGTTTGTGACCAGGCAGTCTACACTCCATACCCTGACTGATTGCAACCTTGCCTCTGCACTATTATCCACTTTGCTACAGTCTAATAAGAAAGTCCAACATGCAGTCCAGGGAACACGTATGCTTGCCACATTTGTAGATGACAAGGTCATGTAGTAATATCAAAAGTTTGGACCTTCCTGTGAGTTTTGTGCATCAATAAAGAGTCCAGTCCTGCATGGAATTTTAACTTCGATGTGTAAAAGTTAAAATCTAGTTAGTGCTAGCTACTCTTCAGGCTTGTGCAGCCAAAATGTCAGATGAATTGGATACACAGATTTCAAAGCATTTCTGTTGACAAGGGACATTCACTTGGACAACACTGCTCACTTGATGGAGTATCTTGTCTCTTGAAAGTCCAAAGTTTCTGGTACCCAGCACAATGCAATGTCATTACCGTGTCTATGTCCCAGCATTAACTCTAGCCTCCTATGCATGTTAATATGTGGAAATTCATTTCCAGAACCAGATTTTGTGTTTTGCTACTAACAGAAAGTCTCTGTACTGTCTGGTCTTGTGTGTCAACTTGACACAAGCTTGAGTTATCACAGTGAAAGGGACCACAGTTGAGGAAATGCCACCATAAGATCCAGCTGTAAGACATTTTCTCAATTAGTGATCAAGGTGGGAGAGCCAAGCCCATTGTAGGTGGTGCCATCCCTGGGCTAGAGGTCCTAGGTTCTATAAGAAAGCAAGCTAAGCAAACCAATAAGCAGCACCCCTCCATGGCCTCTGCATCAGCTCCTGACTCCAGGTTCCTGCCCTGTTTGAGTTCCTGTCCTGACTTCTTTTGGTGATGAACAGCAATGTGGAAGTGTAAGCTGAATCAATCTTTTCCTCTTCAACGAGCTTCTTGGTCATGATGTTTTATGTAGGAATACAAACCCTGACTAAGACAGTCTCTAACAGCAATATCTATTTTTATGTGGTAATCTGTGTACCAGTAAATTATGTAGTCATTTCCTATCTAGGTACAATGAAAGAACATGGACAGATGCAGATGGGGAAAATGAGGCAATGTACCTTCAACGAAAAGTTTTACTTCCAATATTCTAATCTTTCTAAACCCCAGAATAAAACAGAGAGCCATCATTATATATGGAATAGTTATTTTTCTTTCAAGATTGCTATAGATTACAATTTTGTGTGTTCATAGATGTGAATGTGTACATGTTTGGGATACATATATATTTATGTGTGAAGGCCAGCTTGGGTCCTAATGTATGCAAGGCAATCACTTTACTAGCTGAACCATCTCCCAGGACCTTTTTTTTCAGAGAAAAAAATGGTGTAACATTTTATTGTGTCCAAAACAACAGATTATCATGTAGCACATAGAACACTTGGATGTTTGGCCACACATTATTATAGAATATGTTACAGAAAAAAAAACATTTAAAAGGTAAATATACTCAATTCTAGTTAAGTTTACCCTAGTTTGCCTGTCAAACATTATCTAGTTTACCATAGTCAAACATTTGATATTTGACTTATATTGTTCAAAGTGAATCCTTAGGAGACATGGAATGCCACCACATAAATATAAATGTTTAAAAGCATATTTCAAACTCATGTATACCCATTGCTGATCATTTGGCATGCACTTCATTAATGTCAGGGGTAGAGAGAGAGGATGGGAGACGCTAGCTCTGCCGTTCACTGGCCTGAGCCTGCGTGCTTTGCTCAGCTCAGGAATCTCTGTCTCTCTAGAGTCTCATCAGAGCATCAGAACACATTCTCTCTAGATTCTCTTTTCTCTCTGAAAGCAATGCCACTAGTGTGGGGTTAGGAGTAGAAGAAAGGAATTTTCTGACATGTTCAATATTCACAGTATTTCATGTTAAAGTATTTCCAGCCACAAGTTTCCCATCTCTACAAAATGTTTACATTTTCATTTTTTATGCATAGAATTCTGGAGTCCCTGTTACCTAGAATTCAGGAAATAACTATATCTCACTTAAGATATTAGGTATATATAAATAATACCTAATATCTTAAGTGAGAGGCATGTCCTTTAGCCCAGAGCTCAGCTCACCATTCACCTTGTTTATACTGTTGTATATAGCTGTGCATATTCATGCATGTTTCTGACATGGTACCCTTTTTAACCGATTAAAAATATGCAAACATTTGTAAATGTAATTTTAAAAGCAAATTCACTGCCCAGGCACAAAAGATTGGATATACTCCTAAGCTGTATCTTGGATGTTTAAGACAAGCAGGTTCTATGTGAAATACTGTTTGCTTTAATATTTTTCAGTATTGGGCTGATCAATGAGTGTAGAAAAGGACACAGTCCAAGGTGGAGAAAAGAACATTTTTCTCTTGTAATATAAAACTTTTAATTATTTTAAATGTGTGAATTTGTGAGCTTGGAACCAGTCCGCCTCCAAGTGAAATAAGAATAAATGAAAATTGATGATCCAATGGTTCAGTGGCTAAAAAACTTACAGTTATTAGAAATTGAATAAGTCTCTCTAACCTAAGCTGTGCAACGTCTAAGATTGGTGTGTGTGTGTGTGTGTGTGTGGTGTGTGTGTGTGTGTGTGTATGTGTAAATGTGGGTGAGAGTATGCATGTCAGTGTGTATATGAGTGTCAGTGAGTGTATGTATATGGGTGTGTAAGAGTGTATGTATGAGTGTGTGTGAGTGTGGCTGAGTATATATGTGTGTGTGTGTGTATGAGTGTGAATGAGTGTGTGTGAATATTAAATTATGTGAGGGTGTGTAAGAGTGTGTGTAAGAGTGTGTGTGAGTATGAGTGTGAATAGGTGAGTGTGCATAAGAGTATGTGTGTAAGAGTGTGTATGTGCCAATATGTGAGTGTGAGAGAGTGTTTGTAAGAGTGTGTGAATGTGTGTATTAGGGTTTTACTGCTGTGAACAGACATCATGACCAAGGCAACTCTTATAAGGACAACATTTAAGTAGGGCTGGCTTACAGGTTCAGAGGTTTAGTCCATTATCATCAAGGCAGGAGCATGGTAGTATCCAGGTAGGCATGATGCAGGCAGAGCTGAGAGTTCTATATCTTCATCTGAAGGCTGCTAGTGGAAGACTGACTTCCAGACATCTAGGATGAGAGTGTTAAGCCCGTGCCCATAGTGATACATCTATTCCAACAAGGCCATACCTCCCAGTAGTGCCACTCCCTGGGCCAAGCATATACAAACCATCACAGTGTGTGTATGTGTGCACATCTACATGCCATATGTTCCATTAAAATATCATTGTGGGGATTGTAAAGATGACTCAGGGGTTAAGAGCATGTGCTGATCTTGTAAAGGACCTGGGTTCAGATCCCAGCTTCTATATGGCAGCTCACAACTGTGTGAAACTCTAGTTTCAAAGGGTCTGTCTGTCACTCTCTTCTTGCCTCCTAGGGGACCAGACATACATTTGGTGCACATACATACATGTGGCAAATATACAGAAAATTGAAAAAATAAATATTTTAAAAGCTATCATCATTCACATCATTATTATTGCTTTGAAGATAGAAAATAAATAGCATATTTTAGCATGTGCTATAGGTAGTTGTATTCTTTAAAATAACATTTTATTTAGCATGTTTACTTAAGGACTACTAGTACTCAAACTAAATCTATAAACACTCTATACATCCATTCCCTCTAATAAATACTAATCATTTTTAAAATTATTCAGCACTAATATGTGAAAACAAGTCTACCTTTCAACTCAATTGGAAACACAATTTTTCAGTGCTTACATTAAGGGTTCTATCTGTTTTCCTTGCCACTTGTCCATAAAGATAAACATTCTGGATATCAAGATATTGGAACTATACCACAGTTCCAAAGAAGAGGATAGTCTGACTGGGATCACTAACAAAATGCATTATTAAAGGAAAACATGTAATTGTTACCTTAAATTCTTTTCCAGTTGTTGTGATAAAGTACCCAGCAAAAGCAATTCAGGGAAGAACAAGTTTACTTCAGTTCACTGTACAAGGGTGCAGGCTATCATGGTGGTGAAGTTACAGCAGTAGGAGTTTGAAATAATTGACCACATTGTATGCACCCTAAGGATGGAGGGAGGAAGGAAAGTAGGGAGGGAGGAAAGGAATAGGGAGGAGAAAGGAGGTAAACACAAGGAGAAGGAAAAAGTCATGTACTCCTAGCATTGAGAGACAGAAACAAGAGCATCTCTGTGATTTTGAAACCATCCTGGCCAATATAGCAAGTTCTGAGTCAGTCAGACCTACATAATAAAACCCTGTTCTTCCACTTATAACCCCCAAAAGGGAAGCAGAGAAAGGTAAATGATAGTGTTTGTCTCAGATCTTTTCCTTTTACCTGATCTCCACCCAGAAAATGTTTCTACACAATGTTAAGACTATTTTCCATATCAATTAACCTAATCAATACCAATTCCCACATCAATTAACCCATCAATGGCTAGAGATATGACTTAGCCATTAAAGGCTGGACTCATAACATAAAAGACAAGAGAATTTTTCAAGACATTTGTTGGGTATTGGTTTTAATGGTTTGATTAATTGGGAATCCCCAATTGGTTTTTAATCTATCAGAAAAGATGCCAATGGACAATGATTGGGCAAAAGGAAACAGGGTGGGACCATTAGATTTGTGCAGGCTAATACACAGGAAAGAGGAAAAAGAGGAGAATCACCATGTTTCAAAGGGAGATGGATCAGATTTAGAGCTGCACAAGGAAAATCATCTGAAATATAGGTGAGAAGAACTATAGCCCCAAAAGGGATGCTCAGAAGTGTCTTAGGGGGCAAAGACAAGGGGACCGCCCAGAAGGAACCAGGCAACAAAGACAGATCTTAGATTTAGAGGGTGTTGAGTCAGGAGTGCTGGAGGGAAATATATAAGAGCCAGGTGGTGGAGGATTAGAACTGCCCAGCCTTTGTGCTAACCAAGGCATCTCAAAAATAAGCTAATGTATGTGTGTCTTTCACTCACGGATCCAAGAGTTCCTGTGTGGGTGACTGGAAGTGTGAGACCCTCCAGGAGCACAAACTGGTGTAGCTAAACACACTGCTATAGACATTCTCAAAGGCTTGCCTTAAGCTGGATAATCCCACACTGGTGTTTCCAAAAGTGACTGTAGACCCTATAAACTTAGCAATGGACACTAACCAAGACAACTATACATCAAGTCTCCTAAGTATGATAACAAAAATCACTATCCATGATCAGCCTGCAAAAATATCACAGCAGGGTGTGTGTAGAGTAAAGGCTTGGATTTCCCCAATAACAGAAGTCTGACCATTTTTAGACATTAAACAAGTCATGGCTTTCTAGAAGTTCTCGGGTGCACACAAACTTGGCTATGTACACTGAGTCCAGGAAGGTATTCTTCAATAGATTGTAGTTTGACTCCCTTAACCTCCAATATTTTTCCTCCTTCTGAGAAAAATTAGGGAGTTAAAACTCCATTTCTTATACTCTCTTGCTGCTAGGTGTCTGAACATAAATATGGTTCTATTAATTCATTTGATTTGCATGAGCTTTTTCTGAAGGTGAAAGAGAGGCACACACCACCTTCTGCAACAGTTTAGGAAAATGAGAAGGTCTAACTGAAAACGGAGTTTGCAATGAACAAATTTTGCCATACACCACCCAGTCGCTTGGTTTTAGAGATGAGTTGTAGTAGAGGCTGGACTTCTGCTGTAGCAGTCACTTTCTCTTGGAACCACCTCAACAGTTGAATTAAAAGCTAACACTTCATCAGCACATCCTGGCTTCCACATCTTCAATACTTACTATTGTTTTATTAAAATTTTATTCCTTGATTAAACCATTAACACTGGGAGCATGTCATCACTTCTTTTGCCTGCTCTTGAGACTCTTTTCCTTTTATTGAGTTGAGTATAAGTGTTTTCACCTTGTCTTATCGTATTGTGTTTGTTCTGTTTGACTGTCATTTCTTGGATTTCTTGGAGGCCTGCTCTTTTCTGAAGAGGAAACAGAGGGTGGATGGATCTGGGGGAGAGGGAATGTGGGGGAACTAGGAAGAGTGAAGGGAGGAAAAACTGTATTTGGGATATATTGTATGAGAGAAGGATCTATTTTCAATTAAAAAAGAAAGAAAAAAGAAAAACAGATACTACTGCTCACACACTGAAATAACAATGAACTGATGTATAACCCGGAAAACAAAACAAACAAACAAACAAAAAAAAAACACTTGCCCGAGTACAAGAAAAGGCACATAAAATGTCGTTTGTAATATATACAACAGTAATGACTTCCATGTCTAAAAATAAGAAATCGTTGAATAACTTATGATATATTTATACTATAGTATACATCCTTTTAAAAGAATGAAGTCAATTTATATTGCCATTAAAGCTGTAGAACACATATTGGTCAGTCCTTAAAAAGGAAGTTACATAGTAATTTATGTCAAATTCATAGCAGTAATAGCCTCTTCACAAGACATTATGATGATAGCTGATGATAGAAGAAGACTTCAGTTTTATGTGTACTGATTAAACATTTACAATCAGAATAATATCCCTTATTACTGGATGATATAAAATACAGTGAATATTAAAATGATTTATTCTTACTGTAAAAAATAAAGCAATTATAAAATTGAGGAATGACAAAAATAAAAACAGAGCACTTCAAAAATACTGGAGTTACTTAGATGAATTTCTAAAGGCTTCATCATAAACCCAGTTGTAAACTCTCATATATAGTAGCCAAAGGAAAAAGACCAGAGGAAGAACACACAGTACACATGGGCTTTTATCTCTCCAGAGGAGGAAGAGATGACATCAGATTTTTTTTCTTGAAAATAAAACAGAAATTTAACTTTAAATTGTTTGTTAATGTAAAAAAATCTTAAATAAAAATAATAAAAATAATAAAAAAATGATCATGTAAACTTTCAAAACACCAGAGAAAAGGGTCAAAGAAACTTGATCCAATAAATCCAAGGAGCAAAAGAAATGAAGTATGAAGTAGAAAAAAGTATAAAGTAGATTTTTCTAGGAAGAATGAAATATCAGAATTGAGTCAGAAGCCAAATTTAATATGATGAAAATTACAGCAAGAAGTAAACTAAAATACTAATAAAAACAGTAGGGGAGAAAGAAAGGATATATACTTAAATGGTTTGAGACAAAACCTCTCTCTTGTCATGGAGGTTTGAAAAGTCATTTATTTGTTTCTTCTAGAGTATTTAATGTAAGTTGCATTGATTGTATGCCTTTTAATTATGTTTGTGTTTTGAAATCCGGAATGTCAGTTATGGAGATCTATCAACCAGCTTTTGTTTTATTGCCCTGAGTATCACAGAACCTTGGTATTCTAAAAAAATAGCTGCAAGTACTGGAAGAAATGAGTCAGGCTTTAAGCAGAAGCAAGAGGGTAGTGGGCTTGGTTATTGCGGGTATAACAGCTTTAATTACATCAATTGCTAGCACTACTGCTTCTGCAATTGCTTTGACACAAAAATTTAAGACAGCTACTTTTATTAATAATTTAGCGAAAAAAATGTTACTAATGTGTTGAGTATACAAGAGGATTTAGATAGGCATTTGGAAGTATAGATTGATGCTCTTTATCCTATTCAAATTATTGGAAGGAGGTTCAGAATTTAAGGATAAGGAGCCATCTCAAGTGTCATGCCAAATACCATTATATTCATGTTAGTTCTAAAATTTGCAGTGGTAGTCACTATAATTAGGAAAAAGTTTAAAGACCCTTGCAGTGTATTTGGCATAATTCTAACACCTCTCTGGATATTTTAACGTTACCTAGTGAACTTATAAATTTCAAGAATGCTGTTCTGCTCAGTGTTGATGCAGTAGATAGTGCAGATAAAATTACCCATAGCCTGAGGTCAGTATTTCTATTTTGGTCAAGCTTCAAGAATGGCATACATAGCTTGATCATGCTAGCCCTTTTTGTTCTGGGAATACTTTTATTTCTGCCCATTGTGTTAAAGCTTGTCTTTAACAGCATCAACAGGTTGGCAGCCAAAGTACATGGCTTGAACCTGAAAATGGACACCCAGACAGAGTTATTAAATTAACAGGCTGGCAAGCCAAGAATGGGTAAGATTCTGCACAGAGCCTTACCAACCTAAGACAAAAGTTCATTGCTTTTGATAATGCATATTCCGTGAGAAGTAAGGAAGACATTCTTGTCATGACGACCTAAGACAGTCTCAGTCTTGTTAATGAAATAAAAAGGGGGGAGATGTGAAGAGCCTTTGGGACTGCTTAGCAAGAATCTGACATGGGCCAAGGACAAGGAAATGGGCTTCTTGGCAGAAATATGACATTGGCTAAGGGCAAGAAAGTAGGCTTCATGCAGGAATATAACATTAGGCTAGAACAAAGAAGTAATTTCAGACAGAAATCTAAATTTTAGGCTAGAACAAGAAAGTAGGCTTCAGACATGAAAATGACTTTGGGCTAGGACAGGGAAGTTGGCTCAGATATTTTGGTCATCCTTATAAGTCCTTAGAAACAGTGATCATGGGAGTGTTTACAAAATTTTATTTATTGTCTTGCTTGTTTTTTTGACTATTTGTGTTTATTGTCTTGCTTGTTCCTTGACTATTTTTATCTATTGTATTGCTAGTCCCTCAACCTAGAACTGACCTGAATACTTGTATGTAATTCAAAAGCAAAAAGGAGGAGGGGGATGGGCTAGGGGGTTCTAGAGAGGGGAAATGGGGAAAGGGGATGACATCTGAAATGTAAATAAATAAAATATCCAATAAAAAAAAGAATTTCAGAGGGGGTGGGGAAAGAAGGGAATCCAAATTGACATATCTTTATAAGATCCAGGTACAGGATATTTTCTTTATTAGTGATTGATATGGGAGACTCCAGACCACTGTAGTTGGTGCAATCCCTGGGTTGATAGTCCTGGGTTCTATGAGAAAGCAAACAGAGGATGCTATAATGAGCAAGCCAGTAAGCAACATCCCTCCAAGCCTTTTGCATCTGCTCAGGTCTCCAGGTTCCTGCTCTGTTTAAGTTCTTGACCTGACTTTAAAAAAAATAATTTACAGTCACATAGAAACATAAGCCAAATAAACTCTGTCTCCACCCCCCCAAAAAAAATTGACAAAAATCTCTGCTATGATCACATGGTCACCAATTGGTTCTATGGATTTATAACCTGTGTAAATGAACTCTCTATTTAGCTTCATATTTTCATTGTTAACACAATTCTCTTGATGGACTGAATTTCATGTTTGGTTTTTGGTTTGGTGTGGGTTTTGCTCTTTGTGTTTTTTGTTTGGGTTTTTTGTTTGTTTGTTTTTTGAGCCAGGATAACTATACATAGTAAAGTAAAACTCACTATGTGGACCAGTTGGCATGAAACTCAGAAATATAATGTTATACTTTCTCAAGAAAGAAAGAAAGAAAGAAAGAAAGAAAGAAAGAAAGAAAGAAAGAAAAGAAAGAAATAAAGAAAGAAAGAAAGTCATTTATCATTACCTGGGTAATGATAAAAGAAGGGAAAATTCAAACTTTTCCATGTCAAATTAAGGTTATTATTGCTTTATTCATTTACATTAATAAGTTAGAGTTAAAAACAAAAAGTACACTTGAACAATAAAGACCAAAGGCATTAGTAAAGTCCCATCTAAAATATCATTATGCTAAACCCAAAGTGACATCAATCCAAACTTTAATTATTTCCAGTAATTCATGACAAAGACAAATTTACAAATACACTTACGTAATGAACTATCAAGCTGTGTTTAGTAAGAAAAATCAAATGTGTTGATGATTACCACAACTTTATTTGATAAAATTCAACATCCAGTCTTTAGTGACCAAAAAATATGTGAGTAAATTAAAGAATGGGAAGGTCTGCTCTTGCTATAGAAAAGAGAATCTATTAAAAAGAAAGAAAACTAATATAATAAACAAAAGACACTGATGGTGGCTTCCCTAAAATGCCCTCAAGGATTAGAAAAGATAAGTCTTCGTGTTACATCAGCCTGAAATCACCAAAAATATGACAAAAAAAGTCATAGAAAAATACAAAGGAAACAAAAAATACAGAGAATAATATCATCAGAGATCAACAGAAGACCAGAAACACAAAATGAGCATATACCTTCTTCTCCATCTACAAGCACCTGTACACACAACACAGATTCACACACACATACAGACACACACAGACACATACACACTTATACACACTCACTCATATGCACACATACAGACACATTCACACACACACACACACATATCCAGTGTGTGTGTCTGTGTGTATGTTGAAGTAGTTTGAAGACTAGTGTGGCAATTATAGTTAGCATATAAATAATGAGGTAGTTAATTAGTGGTTATTTACTTAAAAGCATTAATTAGCACTTTGAATTGTGACTTACACAAAAATTAAAATATAAAAACCATGAAGTAATACTACTGAATATTAACATTCTGGACTCAGAAATGCCTTATTGGCTATAAAAAAAAGAAAAAAAAATTATTTCTAAATTAAATTTCTACCAAATAGATACCTTTTTGTGTGCAGAATGAGGAATTTTGGAGAAGTCTCCAAGCTCTGGGACCAGTGTTCTCCATATGTTCTATGCATGCTTATACTAGAATCCCATTCATGGCTATGTTCAGCCTTTCATATAACACAAGCCCTTTGGAAAGCATAGATTTTTTTTTCATAAGCCTTTTATATAGTTGTGTAAGCTGTGTCCATTGTGGGTTGCATTGTGACCCCCACTCAAATATACCTGTTTAAGTTCTATCCCTGGGTTCTCAGGAATGAATGAGCCTGAGACATGAAGATCAAGCCTGTGGGGATACCAAGTGAAGAGTAGTTCACCCTGAATCAGGTGGGCTGTGAGCACATTGGCAGCCCTCCCTCTAAGAGAGAAGGATCTGAAATTACAGGCTCTCCAGAAGGAGGAGTCCACATGAGGATGGGCAGAGACTGGGGTGATGGGGCTATAAGCAAGATGGTGATGTGCAAGGTGGCAAGGAAGGCTTCTCCCTCAGCCTGCAGTATAACACAGCACCAGCGGCCATTTGCATTCTTTTGGCTTTTGAGCATGAGAGAATGAATTTCTGTTGTTTCAAAGCATATGACTTCTGGTACTTTATTATAGCAACCATAGGAAACAAATACAGTCACTTAAGTACTGTGATTTCATTGCTACATGTATTAGCAAGTACTATATTTTACATATATGGGGAATAAGAACTAGCACACTTTTATTTATTCACTAATATTCTGAAAAATGAAACTCAACCATTTTCTATTTTCAAGAATACTATAACTCTCAAATCTGATAGGCATAATCCCCTTCCTCCTAATTACTAGCCAAATTCATTATCAATCTTATGTTATTTCCCATTGTATCTATGGGGCTGCACATACACCCATGTGCATTTGGAGGCCAGGGGGTGATGTTGGGTGCCTCCCTCAATCACTCTCCAATTTGTATTTTGAGACAAGGTGTTTTACTGAACCTGGAACTCACTGATTTGACTAGAGTAGCTGGCCATGAGCTTTAGAGATCTTCCTTTTCTGGTCCCTGGTATGTGCCATGCCTAGATTTTAATGGTTTCTGGGGATCCAAACTCAGGTTCCCACAAGCACACTCAGGTGCACACCAAGGCCTTTATACTGAGCCACCTTCCTTCCTCCTGTTTCCCAAGTTTTGGCCTCATCCTTCAGATGTCTCAGCACCTACCACCTTCACTCAATTCACCAGTGTCAATCCTAGCCTAAGGCTGGACTCTGCTTTTCTCAAACTCAGTGGCTGTCCTAGAACTGAGGGCCTGCATAATTTTTTTTTAATTTTACCAGATGGCACTAAGATCTGATTTATTGCTCATGCTCACAGACACCACAAGCTGCTTTAGAGAAAGATCTACTAGAACCAGTCTGTAAACCAAGAAAGAAATGAAATTCAGCTGTGTTCAGGGACTACAGATTCATGAGCATTTCAAAGTCTTAGTCACTGGATCTGTCTAGACTTAGAGATAAGTCTCTTTCTGTGTGCTAGTGTCCAGTCCAGCTGAACAATCCAGTGGGACCCTTAGACCCTGTGGAGAGGACTAAGATGCACGAGAAAATAAGGAGGCACAGCAAGTCAAGAAGTCTGATCAAGCTGGCAAAGATTTTATGGTTCACACAGGTTATATACTCTGAAAACAGGATCTGGGGAGGGGCAGGAAGGGAAAGGGGGCTTTGCAGGTGGAGGAAGCTGGCTGCAGCTGTGGGGTCTAACTAGGTTATGCCTGTTGTTCTCACTGTTACCTTGCTGTTACTAGGGGTTCTAAAAACATCCATCTAGCAGGATGTTGGCTAAATCTAAAGATCAGGAGGAAGGGTTACTAAGGTGGGTTGCTATGAGGCCTTGTTTGAAGTTCTGAGAACTGAAAATACAGCAAGTGAATCATGGAAGGTAAGCAGAAAGAAGAATAGTAGATAAGAGAGCCGAGGGTGAGTGTTTGCCAAGAATAAGGCCTTGCCATGGCTTCCCACATGCTAGTATCTTAAACATGTTCCTATTTTATTATTCTCTGTTATTCACTAATCTACTTTTCAACAAGCTCCTGAAGATGCATCATTTTTTTAGGTCCATTCTTTTCACAAAATAAAGACTACTAAATACTCACAATAGACTAACTCTCAGAAGAATGATTTCCTGTTAATTAAATGTCACCCTTACTGAACCAAACTCTTATGAATGAACTTTATTTATTGTTACTGTGGCAAAGTAGCTACTAACAAATTGTTTTAGTTGAGAATTTAAATCTATTATACTGTATTAATCCCAGGGAAGAGAATAAGAAAAATGCCACACACACTCTACAAAGCAGCGTGCAGGAGCTGAGGGGCCGGGGATGGGCTGCAATGTTCAGTGAAGTTCACACAGTGAACTTTTCAAACAAAATCTGAAATGGATTTATGATCTGACTGAAGCCACCCCTTTGTTCTGTCTTGTGAAGGAAAACCTGAAAAACTATCTAGTTGTTCTAGATGTATTTCCTCATGGTTGCAATTAGCTAGAGCTTAGAAGGGGCAGCTCCCCTTAGAACAGGTTTTTTCTCTTCAGGATCCTCACTATTCTCTAGTGTGATCCAGTACACCTCATTCATTTTTTTTTTCTCACAGTCTTCACCAGTCCCTAGTGTAATTCAGTACACTTAATTTACTCATAGATAGGCCTACTCCTATAGCCACTAGAGAATATAACTGTATGGCAGATCATGTCATTATTCGATGGTCTTCTTTGTGCAGTGTCTTTACATTTGCTTAGATTATTAAAATGTTTCTGTAATCTTAAGGGAGAAAGTGATAGGGAGAAAGATGTTGAGACACAGTAGGAGGCTACACAGAGATGATTCTTCTCAAAAAGAAACCATTTGGATGGTCTATGTGATAGTGCCTGTGAGAGGAAGAGGAAAAACCAGAACTCTCCAGCCTCATTCTAACTGCAAAGTTAAGTCATTCGCCTCCTGTACCACAACTAGCTGCATGGCACAGCTCAGTGCTGGATTTGAATGATTCTGACTTCTTTAGCATGATGGATTGAGCAAAGAGATTGTCCTACTGACAAAGTCCAAAAATTGTCAATGAGATAAATGCCAGCAGCTAATTGTGTACACATGGTCTACAATTCTTACACCTGAAGAGATCCTTACAAGTCAAGAGAATGAAGCACCAGGAGATGAGCCACTCAGTTGTGGACCCGAGTTGGCAGTTAGACTTATGAGATTCAGTTGTCCATTAACTGAACTACATTTCCTTTGCTTAAGAATATGAAGCATATATAATAGCATATATAATATAATCATATATTATAATATATATATATATATTATATATATATATATTAGCATCTTCATTCCGTTGCATGAGCCAGTGTTTACAAGACACACAGCTTCTTCAGCCCCATCACCCTCATGAGGCTCCTACAGACAGAGCAATCAAGCAGTCTGTGTTACTTTAACACATAGAGATACAATGTCTTTACTTTGCCAATCCCTTACTGTACTCAAATTGTGAGGGCTGACAAACATCTCTCATAATGCAGGTGATTTTCCTCCAGCAAACAAGTGCACTCTACCTTCAGTGTTTATCTGCACTCTATTATTTGCTGCAGGCTTACATCAACCCACACCTGGTGTTAACTTTATCCACAAATATCTTGTCAATGTGTCAAGCCCTGCTGTGAGCATTAATCTTGATTGTCAACTTGATTAGACTGAGAACTGCCTCAGAGATGAGCAAAACACTCCTATAGAGTTGCTGGGCATTTCCAGAGAATTTAAATCAGAGGTTCTGACCCAATGAACTTTGGTGGGTTCATAACATGATATATCATTGGGAGGCATTAAATATAGAAGGTGGGGCTATAGGGGGAAGGAAGTCACTAAGGTGGGGAGGGGGATACTTAAAGGCCATCCTGATCTGGTTGTTTTATGTGCCCCTTTGCACTGCACTTCCCAGACACCATAATGTTAACTACTGTGCTCTTATTCTCTCCCCACAGTGGTAGGCTAATTCCTCTGAAGCTATGAGTCAAAATAAAGCCTTTCTCTCTTAAGATGATCTTGTAGGAATTTTGATGAAAGTGGTGTAAAATTAACTATTGCACACAGTTCTTGGCCCTTTCATTTCCTGAGAGAACAAAACTGAGCCATGGGTGAAACTCTATAGACAAATGAGCATTTAACTTAAAAAGTTGTCATCTGGAAGAAGATAAGGAGGGAAAATGGAAAATTTGAAGGAGTAGACCAAGACTGGGCATGGTAGTACCCTCCTTTAATACTAGCACTTGGAAGGCAGAGAGAGGTAGACAGACCTGTTGTGAGTTCAAGGCCAGCTGAGGCTATACAATGAGCCCTTAACTAGGGAGTGAAAGAAATGTACAAATAAACACATAATCTTAAATGACAGAGGTAAATAAAATGGTGTATATTTTAAAAGTCTTTATGTGGAGGTATACTCTACACTTAAACATTAATCTAACAAAACTTCATTGGGATTATACATATAAGCTGGCATAGTAGGCATGTCTGTAATACATGCATTCAGGAAGCTAAAGCAGCAGGATCAAGGACTCCAGTTTAGTCTAGAATCTGCAGCAAACTTTAGGCCCCTCTCCAGAAAAAAGAAAAGGGAAGAAAGGAAGGAAGAAAATAAGGAAAGAGGAGAAAAACACATTAAAACCTACCTACAAATAATTTAAAAGGAAGAATTTTACACCAGGTTAATAATCAAAAGAACTCTTGCATCCTTCTTCTCAAAGAAGGCACCAGAGCGAGAGAGAAAGAGAGAGAGAGAAAGGAAGAGTGAAGTCCCCAATGAGGAGTCTGCTGAAGATGTCATCAAAACCAATGTGCTCTTTTTACAACTTTTCTGCAAGTTTGAAATTGTCCTTCGCCTTCAATAAAAGTAGGCTGTTCAACCAGGAAAATGAGCATCATCACACCAATGCATGGAATAAAATACACATGGGATTAGGGAGTATTACACTGAAGGAGGAACACTTGGATTCAGCATATCAGAGCTGCCAAGAAAAGCGAAAATTGGAACTCATAAGTATAAATTAACAAACCCACCACTGCAGTGTGAGCGTCCAAGGATCTTTCAATCACACAGAGATCTGGCACATAAAAAGCTAGGAAGGATAAAAATATCAAAGCACACATTTAACAAATTTGGCCTCATAGAATATTACCTGCAAGAGTTACATAATGAATATTAATTTTAAGCACAGACAAATATTAATGAATAAACACTGATCACACAGATCCGTAAACAAATATACAGTAGACTTCTGGGAATAGATATCACATGGACTGTACTTTCTGATCCGAATCCAATAAAATCTAAATTAAAAGTGAAATGATAGCTAGGAAAACTGGAAATTAGGAAAGTCACAATTCAATGTGATACAAGGTTCCTATAAATAACTGTAATAATAATTTTCTGAATATTTAAAATTGAATGATCATGAACTAATTTAATGATCATCATTTACATAGGTCCAGGAGCAAACACAGGCTAGCACAACCAGAGCTGTCTAGTTTTTGTTAACAGAAACTAGAGTACTTGGGTAGAGGGAACCTCAACTGAGGAATTTCCTCTTTCAGATTGGCTGTGGGTATGTCTGAGTGATATTTTCTTTGTTGCTAGTTGATTTGGGAGAGGCCAGCCCACTGTAGGTGGTGCCATCCCTAGGCAGGTGGGCATGGACTGTATTAGAAAGTTAGCTGAGCAAATCAAAAAAAGCAAGCCAGTGAGTGAAATTTCTCTGGGGCCTCTGCTTCCGTTCCTGCCTCCAGGTTCCTATCTGGAATTTGTGCCTTGGCTGCTTGATGATTAACTGTAACCTGTGGTAATAAACCCTTTACTCTCTAACTTGCTTTGGGTCAGTTTTATTAAAACACTAGGATGCTACTCGCCAGCCCTTACTTATTACTACACCACCTCAAGGTTAACACCTAATCTTTTAAGACAATATTTTTTTTTCAAATTTTAGAGACATATATCTATAATAGATTGATCTTAAATATGTGTTTTCAGGGACTTTTAAAGATATGCATATTTCATACGTAGCAGAATTCAAGAGCATGACGATATTACCATGTAGTTTTCCATTCTGTCATTGGGAGTAAAGTTTTATATTTTGTCTTTACTGATATTATTAAACCCATAATGTTTATTTTTGTATGTATCCTTTGATAAATCTTACTACCTATTTCTGTTGGATATACACTCCTTTGTGGAATGCTTGGATCTTGAGGCAGGCCTACTTTTGGCTTTAGGATACATTGCTGACTTTTCTTCCAAGTGTTTGTACCATGTTACAGTCCCTCAGGCCTCATATGAGAGTCCCAGTTGGTTCATGCAATTACCACAGTGAGTATTGTCAGTCTTGTTAATTTTAGGCATCCTGGTGGGTGTGTGCTGGTTTTCATTTTCTCATGACTAATGGCATAGTGCATGTTTTCATGATGAATTGCCATTTGTATGTGCTCTTTTATAAAGTGCCTGTGAAACCTTTTGTCCATTTCTTTTTTGAAGCATAGCTTTATTAAGATATAACTCCTGCACTATAAATGTCACCCCATTAAAGTGTAAATATGTTGGGTGTTTGTGTATGAGACAGTGCACTTTTGCTATTACCTCATTTCAGAATATTGCTTTGATCCCCAGAGAAACCATGTCCCCTAAACACTCACAGCTTATCCCCCCTGTACTCATCTGAGGCTCTGAACACTGCTAACCCACTTTCTGTCTATGAGTAAAGTTTTATATTTTGTCTTTACTGATATTATTGAACCCATAATGTTGATTTCTGTATGTATCCTTTGGTAAATCTTACTACCCATTTCTGTTGGATATACACTTCTATGTGAAATGGTTGGATCTTGGTTGGATCAGATTGAACCATGCAAAGCCTAGAGTTTAGCAACCAGTGCTTTTACTAATCATAGTGCTTCCTAGGCTCATCCATACTGCAGCATGTATCAGCATTTCACTCCATTTATTACTGAATAATATTCCATTATATAACTTTAATTTTTTCAAAACATTTTTAATGATGGTTTTTAAATGCTTTAACCTCCCTTTTAGCCCATACCCACCAGAAGTAGTAGGAAAGAAAGGATATGGGGGAAGAGGACCTGTTTAGAAAGGTTCTTTGGAGCAACTCCTGTCTATGTTGTCTGGAAACCAGAAGTTCAGTTCACAGATCAGCAATGGCGGCTTGATTCACTCACAAATACTTTATGGATACACCAACAATCAAGTTCAACAGAGTTGGGATAACAAACAGGAATCACCAGTGGTGGCACTACCTAGCAAAGACAGCCAAGCCTCAGCCTTGGCACAAGTCAGCAGGAGGGACCAAAAGGAACACCAGAAGTTCTCAGCTATGTCTCTCTCAGTGAAGCAAAGATCAGAGAAGATGCAAGACCCACAAGAGTTGCCCAGCTAGCTCTATAAGCAAGCCAAACTCCACCTCCATGACTGTTCCTCGAGTCCTATTTGCATTCCTCCAAACATCATGTGTCCTCCACGGGTCTTGCCTCAGCATGTGAGTCTGTCTCAGCTGACATCACCCTGCCAATCAGACTGAATCCAAGAAAGTGGCAAGAAACTGCAGCACACCACCAGAAGTTTTTCAGTGCATTTCTCTCTATGGAGTCCCAACAAATATAGATCAACTATCCAATATAAAGCAGACCAATACATGTGTGTTGTTAGCAAAGAATCTCTCATCTCATGTTCTTTCACGTTCTTGCTCTAACAAAACCATTATAGGCATACCACATTCTTCTTTATTCATTATTGTGGTCATTTCCATTATTTCTGCTTTTGTGTATTTTCTACATTTGTACATAAGCTTCTTATGACCTTGTTTCTGGTTCCTTTTGGGTATTATGTACCTAGGAGGAAATTCTTGGGTTATCTGACAACTCTAGCTTTAGGGGTTGCTCAGAACATTACAATTTATACTTAAAAAATCTAGTTCTTATTGATATTAACTTAGTTGAAAAGAAAAGAAAAACCCACCCAACACAGCTCTACTGTTCCTCTCTTCTTTCATGTGACTGTCATCCCAAATAGCATTTCCATACATTGTAGGTCCACTAAGCATTTCACAATCATTGGTTTATGTGGTCATTGTTTGGACCATAGATAAGTAGAAAACATGCACACACAGAACTCTGTCCATCAGCACATACCTTCCTATATAAATACCTTTATTGATATTCCAAATTTCCATATGAACATATCTGTTGTATGTTCAATTCAGCCTGAGAACTTCTGTAGGACAGGTGTAGGAGTAGCAGATTCTCTCAGATTTTTGTCTATCTGGAAATGTCTTGGTTTTGACTTAATTTTTGGAGGATATCTGTGAGGCAGTAGATCTACCAGATAGAAACCCTGGTAAGGTTGAGGGGATTCAGGAACCTAGCAAGTCTCATAATTGAGACTGGTAGACATTTAAATCTACTCCTGACCAGGTTCCTATCCTGGAACATGTGACCACTACTCCCCATGGAGAGGACCGTGACAATCAGTCATGTAGGGACAACACCTGAAGTCCTTCCACATGTGATGAGGCATCCCTAACATCTCAGACCAAGACAATAGAAAGCATCTGCCTCTAGATCGCAACCCATCCCAAAATGTTTATAAGGTTCTATGCACAAGGAATAAAGTGAATGAGTTATTTCACCAAAGATCTTCTGAGAGTGCCTGTCTAGTGAGCTGTAACACTCCGGGAAAGAGTTTTCTCACAGAAAGCTTTCGTAGCTGGACCTTGACCTGACCCAGGTGTGCAAGCCTGACCACAGCCACTTCCTGCTCAGTAGCCCAGACCTTGGCCCTTAGCAGCCTGCTACTGACTTTAGGGCAGTAGAAGAGGCCTGGCAGCCCACCTTGCTCTGGCTCCTCCTTGGAGAGCTATAATCCTGGCCACTCCCCCACAGACAGCTGGTGTGCAGACCAGCAGATAACTTTGCTTGTTTTAAAACTCCATGTTGACAACTATTTTAGTATTTGAGTAGGACATCCCAGTACCATCTAAAAGCCATAGTCTGAGGTATCAAATCACTGTTAATGAGATCCCATTGTACATGCCGGCTCATGCTTTCAAGTCTTTCTCTGAGTTTCGAACACTAAATGTTATGTTTGGATTTCTGGGATTTTATTTACATGCATTGGTGTTTGGCCTGCATATCCTCTGTGAGGATTTCAGATCTCCTAGAACTAGAGCTATAGATAGTTGTGAGTTGCCATGTGGGTGCTAGGAATTGAACCTGGGTCCGTTGGAAGAGCACCCAGTGCTCTTATCTGCTGAGTCATCTCTCCATCCCCAATTTAGAATTTTTTTATCCACTATTTCTTTAGATGTTTTATATTCCTGCTCTCTCTACTCTCCTTCTTTGTACATCACCCATGTGTTGGTATGAAACTGTGGGGAGCCAACAGAAAGCGGTTATCATCCTTGCAGCCATCTTGAGCCATATACTCTGATAAGAGACTTGATTACATTAGCCTACAACAGCTGAGCACACTTTGATAACATCTTGCTTTAGATACCCAGAATCTTCCCTTGGGTGTGTGAGATTTAAAGGTGTGTGACTTAAGGTCGTGACTTAGAGATCAGATTTAGAGACAAGACCTAAGGGCATGATTAAAGGCATGACTTGAAGGCGTGGCTTAGAAGTGAGACATATAAAAGTTGAGAGGCAGACAGAAGAAAGCAACAGATTATTAGGCACTCAGGAGTACAACTTGGAACTAGGAATTAGGTTAGAGAGTACAACTTAGAGTACAACTTGGAGTAGGAATTAGGCATTGAGGAAGAAGACACTTGGACTAGAGAACTCGGAAGAAGAATTATTATTATTGGGTAGTAGGCACTTGGGTCTTGGCACTTGGAGGAAGAACTTGGAATTAGACATTAGGCACTTAGCTTGGAAAGAAGCTTGGAACTTGGAGGCACTAGGGACTAGGAACTAGAGACTAGGAACTCAAGACTAGGGACTTAGAGAGAAGAAGAGAGACTGAAGAATAAACAGGATTGAATCACACTCTGCCTGGTCTCCATTCTTCGAGTCCATCCTCACTCTCTCTCTTGCTGAACCCCGAACCCCAGACCAGAGCTGTTTGGGGCAGTGCGGGCTAACAAGTTAGTCCCCAAGGCTTTTGGCAGTGCGGGTTCCAACATTGATAGAGTGGTCCGAGACATTTTGGCCCCCAAGTGTGGGCTAGAGCGGCTCTCAACATTTTGACGCCCAAGCGTGAGGCAGCTCGGGCCGCAACAGGTTTCAATAGAAAGAAAATCTCAGTACCTATTTATTTGGGTCCGTACTGTTCTCTCCTGCTTCTCAGACTGGATAATTTCAATTGATCTGTCTTTTGGCTCACTAATTTTGTCTTCATTTCATAGCTCAAATTTGTCTACTAAGTCAATCCAGTAAATTATTTTTTACCCTATAGTTCCAGACTTTATATTATTAATTATAGCTCCTATCTTTAGTGATATTTTATATTGGGTATAACATCATTCCCATTCTTTCCTTGAATTCTTTAACTTTTATTAAGTACTAGGTATCTAATCCAAGGCCTCATCCATGTTTCTTAGTCACAGTTGAGCCCTTGGACATTAGTTCTGTGAAAAAAAGATAGTGTCTATGTGGCCCAGGCTGGTCTTTGACTCACTATATAGCCCAGGTTATCTTCAATCTTGTCATTCTCCAGTTTCCCAAGTGCTGTGATTGCAGGCCTGTGCCAGAATTTCTCCTTGAATTCTTCAGACATGATTTCATTTAACTCTTTAAACACATTAAATAGATGACTTGACATATTTACGTATTATGTCCAACCTTTAGGCTGTCTTAGCCTCCATCTTAGTTAGGGTTTCTATTGCTGTGATAAAATGTCATGACCAGAAGCATCTTGGAGAGGAAAGGGTTTATTTTATCTTATACTTTCATTTAACAATCTATTGCTGTTGGAAACCAGGGCAGGAACTCAAGCAGGGAAAGAACCTGGAGGTAAGAACTAAAGTTGAATCCATGAAGGAACGCTGCTTACTAGCTTGCTTACATGGCTTGCTCAACCTGCTTTCTTATATCCCCTAGAATTGCCACCAGCCCAGGACCCATAGTGAAATGGGCCCTCCCACACCAATCAAGAAAATGCCTGTAAGCCAATTCTATGGAGGCATTTTCTTCATGGAGATTCCATCTTCCCAGATGACCCTAACTTGTTTCAAGCTGCATGGTGACCATTACCATGGTTTGTTCTTGTCCCCATGTATGTAAACCATACTTTTCCTGTTTCTACTTTCATTTATAGTTTTTGCTGAAAACCCAATGCTTAAAACAATATCATGGGGCCCTTTAGAAAAGCTAAACCACCTCCATCCCAAGCAGCCTGTCACTTTGCTGGTGTTGTGGGTAACTGTTTACTTAGCAGTTTTTGTGGCCTGGCTCTGAAAGCCCAGCTTTTTATTGTAATGCAGCCACTAAAGCCTGTGCTGAATTTCCTAATGGTACAATGGAAATCTTCTTAAGTGCTGTGAATCAACAACTTCCCAGCCTCCACCAAAGGCTCTGGCCATGTCTCCACAATACACCTCTAGTGTTCAGCAGGGTATCACTGTGCCTTAGACATCACTTCCTACTTACACAGAGTCTCGGTGCAAATCAGAGTTTGTGGCATAAGGTCTTCTCAGGTCTTCACTGAGCATATGCAAAACCATGTTATACATTAATGGGCTTCTGTGTTCTCTCCAATATGTAAGAACTTCCCAAACTGCCTGTGAATTTCCTTGAAGTCTTTTAATCAGCTTCCTGTGTGCTCCAACTGTGTCCCCACTCCAGGTAGTGGCAGTGTTAAACAATCTCAACTGATTGTTGTTGACAAACACCCTTGAGACAAGCTGAATGCACGGAACAGACTCCGAATCAGATCAAATAGAGACAAACCCTGAAAATGGAGCTTTGCCATGAGCTTGTCAGACAGGTCAAATCATCTTGATGCCCGGGGACAGAGGTTAGAAACTGCTCCAACTTGGTCCTGCCCACTTCTGGTAGATGCCAGGCTACTGGTCCTCAGTTACCATGGTTACAAGGCTGTTAGTTTTCAAGGCTACTGTGGAGCTGGGGTGAAGGGGTGGGGCAAATTAAAATGTCACAGAGCTCCATGTCTTTTCCAAAATGCAGCTGCTTTTCTTCAAGAGATGTTCCTCGGATCAGTAGAAACCTTTGGTGAATTTCCAGAGTTTTGAAAAACTTTAATCTTAGCAACACTTATGGTGTTTTTATGAGGAGTGGGTTTCACAGGTCCTTTTTTCTCATTCCAGATGTGCTTCTGGTCTCTCTCTCTTTTTTTAAATTTTTCTGCCATATTGATTTATGAGTTTTTTATTTACCTTTTCAACACACTGCAGATCCAAGTCTGCTGTCACATAATTGCTTGCTCAGTGTCCCTTCCAGGCTGCATCTGCCATTCCTCTCTGGGATTTCTTGTACCTCATCGTTCAGCTGAATAATATCACCACAGAGACTGAAGCCTGTGACCTCACCTGCCAGGCAGTCAGCAGTATTTATTGACTAACATGGAGAAGGGAAAGTGGTAGTTCATGGCCATTTGGAACTATTATGTACAACTGAAATGCTCCATTCCATGTGCTTTTATACTTTTTACCACTAGAATAATATAAGTGTATCCTATTTATAAAAAGTGAAGTGAAATGAACAGACTCTTAGAAAATATCAGATTTCTGGTTTTTTCTCCTTTTCTTTTTATTTTTTTTTCTCTCTCTTCTACTTATAACAGCCTCAAGTGGCAATACTTGCTGAATCCTATAAACTTTTCTCTGGGGATTTACATCCATTCATACTCACTGTAGCTATTTACATATGTTTATGTGTGGAAACATTTACAAACTGACTGTTTTAGCTACCCGTTTTGTGGCTACCTGGTTTTCTATCATTGCATGTTTTGATATATGCTCTAGATATTCACTTTTGCATGTACACTATATTGCAGGCATTTTCTCAATCTCATTGCTGCATCTTAATTTCCCTTATGCTGGCATTTTATATATTCTAAAATGGTTACATCAATAGAATTTTGTACTTATATCATTTCTGTCCCTAGACAGATCTACATCAGCTAGTGTTTTAGAAATATGCTTCTGAGCTTTCTTCTGATAATTTAGAACGTTTTTCATTATTGTGTTTTCCTGTTTTTGATGGTGGCAAGTTAACTTTCCAGAATGTTGTTACTTTGTCTCAAACGTGCCTCATGTAAATGTGTGAACGAACTCCATAGTGAATGCAGACCCATTATTTTCCAAAACTGTGGGAAACTTTCCAGAAAACATTTACTAAGTTGTACTTCCCTCACCTCAGACAGGAAAGACCAGCTTAGAAAAACTCAGATCTTATGTTCAAAGGCCACGACTGTGTGGCTCCTTGAGTCTCACTGGCTCTGTGGTCATCTGTGCCAATGTCAGATTCTTTTATTAATATTTTATTACAGACTCAAGGTATGTTTCCCTTGTTCTCTTCATTCTCACAAAATTAGGATATCAGAACACACACACACACACACACACACACACACACATCTTGACTTATGTACTTTAATCTTGTTTATTTATTCATAATTTATTTCATATTAATGCTTAAAGCACCATTGCTAATTTCAAATGATGTGCCTCTATCTGTTTCTCTAACTGGTCACGGTGCTTGCTATCTGTTCTGTATGATCATGGTCCCTCTAACAGTTGTTAATTCTCTTGCAGGTTCTAATAGTTTTCCTGATTGTTTCTACAATGTTTCTTTGATTTATTCTTATACTTGGAGCCTTTACAAAACATTACCTGGTGACAGTGACATGTTGTCCTTGTCTCTTCAACATTTACTTGGAAATAGTTTTATCATCTTGCACTTAAATTGATTGTGAAGGTTTGAGGCAATTCTCTTCCATTCCTAGTCTATAAAGAATGTTTTAATAATTATGATAGAAAGTTCAGTTTAGTCGATCTTCTCATTTGTTAATGAAGTAAATTCCATTAATAGGAAGCAAAATGCTGAATCACCTTTCAGTTCATAAGACTAAACCGATTTGCTCATCATGTATTTTTAATATATTGCTAGAATTGATTTATTAATATTTTATTTGTGTACTTGCAACTCTACTTTCAAACAGGATTATAATTTTTCTTTGATGCCATGCCTATCTTTGGGGTTCTGCTAGCTACATAAAGTAAACAAATGGGTTCTGCTTGGCTTACATTTTCTTCAATATTAGTAATAATCTACTACTTAGGGTTTTTTCAGAACTTATCAGCTGGGCCTATTGCCTTGAAAAATGTTTAAATTTAACTCCTTTTATATCAATCACTGTTAATGATCTATAAAAATTTCTTAACTTTAAGCTGATTGTTCTTAGGTTATCATTTATCTCATGCACGTGTCTAAATTTAAGTCCTTCCAAATAGAAATGTATAAACCAACCAATTTTTTTAAATCCTAAATTAATGAGCATGGAGAGGGTGTTAAAAATGTCATTGTTTCTTTGTCCTTTGCAATAGAAAAAAAGTTACAGTAAAGATGGATGCTTACAGTAGCTGCTTCTTGGCTTCCTGTTACTAGAATAGCTGAGAGACTCAGCTCATGAAAGGATAGGTCAGCTCCTGACGGATGGGTCAGCTCATGGAGGGTTGGGTCAGCTCCTGAGGGTTGGGTCAGCTCCTGAGGAATGGGTCAGCTCATGGAGGGTTGGGTCAGCTCCTGAGGAATACACCAGCTGATGGAGGGTTCAGTCCTTAATTGCTCAGCCTACGAGGAGACAGCACACCATGGTAGGAATGCATGAGGCAGCCAAGATGCTCACCTTATGGCACCTGAGATGTGAACACAGAAAAAAGGAAGAAAACAGGCCTCTACACGCCCCTTTATAGACACACCCCAGTAATCTAAGGCCTCGAATGAAGCTCTCAGCTCTTAAAGGCTCTATCAATATGCACTGCATCTGAAATCAAAGAACAACATTTAACACATGGGCTTTTGGGAACACTCTTCCAAATCATACCAGGAACTATGAGTCAGTCAGGTTCTCTATTGAGGACCTTTCACAAGAAAATTGCATTCTGGGATGTATCTTGCTCAGTACTAAGTTATATTTGAATTATCATCTCATAAACCTCATACAATTCAAATTATATATCTTATATATAATGATCATTGGGGTCCTTGAATTGTAGATTGAAAATGTACTTGAAACTAAGCGTCGATACTGTTTCTAGAAAGGCAGTGGATATTCCTTTATAATTGCAGATATTCCAGTGAAGTCACAGGCTCCATAGATATGAAGGAGGTCCTATGATTAATACCACTGGTCCTTGAATTACCACAAGATAACCAGAGGAAACCTGAGCTGCAGGTAATAGAGGGATGTGAAACTGGCAACTCTGATGTAAGTTGTCCCCCTTGGTTGTGCTTTGGGGCCACATGGAAAACACACAAAACCATTAACCTAGAACATAGCCAAATAAACTGATTTAAATCCCTGTGTTAATATGTGCGGGGTTTTTTTAATTAATTAAATTTTTACTTATTAACTTTACATCCTGATCACTGCCACCTCCCAGTCACCCCCTCCCACAATTCTTCTCCCATCACCCCTCCCTTTCTCCTCTGAGCAGGCGGGACCCTGGGTATCCCCCCAACCCCAGCCTGGCACATCAAGACTCTGCAGGACTAGGCGCTTCATCTTTCACTGAGGCCAGACAAGGCAGCCCAGCTTAAAAAAAAAAAAAAATTCCCACATATAGGCAGCAGCTTTTGGGATAGCCCCTACTCCAGTTGTTCAGAACCTACATGAAGACCAAGCTACACATCTGCTACATATGTATGAGGAAGCCTAATATGTATGTTTAAGTGACGTAAACCTCTCATCAAGAAAACTCAACAGAAAGTTCCTTCCCTGCATTCAGTGTCACAGCCCCACACAAATAAGATCATGGTCCATCAAGAGAAAAAAAAAAATTCTTCTTGAGTAGACATCCAGATAATATATATTTCAATAGAGATTACCTGGGGCACAATGGGATTAAAATTCAGTGTTTACTGGCAGACATTAGCGTTTCCCTTGCATAGGCTCTGAGAAAAGATATTAGAAGCAGGCTTGCTACCTTGCTTAAACAGCTTTAGGAAGCATCGGGTTGCTTCCTGCTGAATCACCATCCTCACAATCCTGCTGCAAACTAATCAATATTTTAACTACTTGGAACTTTTACCTCCTCCCAGAGAGGACTACATCCCACCATGAAAAACTAAAAACCTTACTTTCTTGATATTCACCCGCCAAATTTCACTACTTCATCTCATCCCCCTACTCCCAATAAAAACCATGTATCTTATAACTGTCACAACAAATGTGCAAGCGATAGCTTGTTCCAGGGAGACTTTATTCAGAGGCAAACCATTGATTTCTCTGACTACCATTCTCTCTGCAGCCTCTGAAAACAGTGTGCTTAAGAGCAGTCCCCATTTAATTTTGATAAGTGATCTGCAAGGTGAGCTCAGAAATTCTGAGGATCCAAATTAGGACACAGTCTACACATAAGTCACATTAGGAGGCTACTACAGGAAAATATTAAACTGGGTTTATTGCCTAGCTGTTTTTAGCATTTATCTTAATTATTTAAAAACTTATTTTTACACACTAAGCAACGCTTCCTGTAAACACCCCTCTGTTTTTGCAGATGATAACAAAACTTCAAAATTAGCTGCCTCTATTCCACGCTCTGCAACTTCCCGCTGGCTCTTCACTATACTATACATCATTGAGGTCCAGAGTCTTCTCATGGATTCTATCAACTATATCCTGCCATTTGAAAAGAATTAAATTTCTTTTGCTTTGCTGAGGACCAAACCTGGATTCTCGTGCATGCTAAGCAAACATTCTACCACTGTGTTAACTTCCTAGCCCCTAAGATCCTGCCCTTTAAAAGGAAGAGCTATCAAATAGATAAGTATATGATAAAATCTTTATCAAGCTCTTTAATAATTTGCTTCTTCTTATCAGACAAATGCCAATTCAACAACTGACTGACAATTGGTAACTTATGTGCCATATCAATAAAGCTCAGAACCTCTAGTTTTTCAAGTGTCTGTTGGCATGTAAGGTAATAGGTTCCTGAAGGAGAGCTATATCCTTCCCTCTGAGCTGTCTTCACTGCCATGACAATAAATCTGGAGAAAAGCCAGATACAGGGGCCATGGAGCCTCGATGTAAATCACCTTACCATTAACTACTGCACTTTGATCTCCTTGTAGGTCACAACTCTTGTGAATCTTAGGTTCTCATCCCCAAAACATTTCTAATGTCTGACTCTATAAGGTTTTTTTAAAAGAACAGTAGCTCTTACAAGTCCAAATATCATAAATGGCAGCTCCTTTGAGAGAGTGTCTGAATCTATCAGCTACTATGTGTTACAGTTTGCTCCTGAAATGTCTCAAACAAGATTACTGTGTGGTTAGGAAACACTGCGGGTTTATTAAGATATAAGGACTGGCGGATGAAGTATACTATTAGGGTATGCCTTCCAAGATGATACCCTGACTTCAGGTTCCAACCTTGCTCTCTGCTTTTTGGCCTGCTATGGTGTGAACAATTTCTGCCACATACTTTATCATGAACTGAGTTGCTCTTCTCTGCCTTCCCTACCACAACAGGCTGGAGCCTTCTGAAATGGTGAGCTGATGTAAATTCTAGCAGGCCTCTGTTAGCCTACTGGTAGAACTTTGTTCTTATTGTTCCACATGGGTATAGAGAGGCCCAAACAGAATTCATCTTTGAAAGCACACCAAGGAATGCCATGCTGGACACTGTAAATGTAGTTTGGACAAGATGCCTGGAGACTCTAATGAAGGAGACTGGGACAACTTTTTTTACTTCCAGCTGAGTCAATTCTAAAACTAAAATCTCCCAACTAGCAGAGGAGGGCAAAGTAGCCATCCTGCAGGCTCCTGGAAAGTATTCAACAAGTAAAGGGGACTCATTCAGATGTGACAGTTTGTCCCCCAAGTTTGCATTGCCTTCCTTTGGAAAGAGGGAGGTAAATGCATGTTGTCTTACCTGTAACTGTAGAAGAGGAAACAGACTCTTCAGTGTTTAGCACATAAATCATCTCCCTGTAGCTGAGGGGATAGAGAAGGCTTGAAATAGAGAACAGTGCAAGAAAGGAAGAAAACAAGATTTTCAACTGAAGCATAGCAATGCCCCAAAGATGAACAGCTGTCAGGAGAGGGCCTGCAAATCCCCTGACTGTGACTGCTATGCCTTGGTCACTTCTACACTGAATCCTCTGCCCTGAATGGCAGTCCTGGCTATAGGTGAGTACAGAAGAGTCAAGCATTCAACACCCCAAAGTTTTCTAGGCTGGTCATCAGCTCTCCTGAGGCAGGAGGGGTACAGAAGTGCCACATAAAACAGTGGTTGGTGGCTCTTCCTTTGAGACTTTGGGTATGACACCTACATGGGGAGCCAGCACCATCCAAGACAGAACGTTAGTAGAGTGGCACAGAGAGATACCAGAATACACAGAGAAAATGGTATTAGATTCAGTTGCAGAGGTCTCATCAACACTATCAACAACAACAACAAAAAAACTATGTTGCAACTGAGTCAACCTAGGTAATGATGTAGGCTGTTGGACTAAATTATTGTTCTATCTGTAGGCCTGGAATGCAAAAAAAAACAAAAACAAAAAAACAAAAAACAAAAACAAAAAACCTTATAAAAGAAAGATCTATTTTGCTTACTCATGGAAGTCCAATCTGGGGCTGCTTGTACTCACATGAACAGATAATTACAGTGAAGGAGCACGTAGAAGAGGGCATACGCCATTTCATGGTGAGCCGAAAAATCAGGAAATTCTCAGAAAAAATACAACCTTCGTGGGCACTACCTCAGTGGCCTACTTCCTCCAGCAAGTCCCAGATCCTTCCTTTCACCATTTTCCAACAACACTGCTATAATATGAACTCATCCAGGGATTAATCCAGTCATTACATCAGCAGCCTTATGATCTAGCCGTCTCACAAAGATTCCCAACACTGTGTTTCACTAATCTAGAGGCTTCTCAGCCAGTAGGGTTGACAGGCAAGATTAGCTATCACAGTGGGGTTTTGCAAGATAATCCTATGTAGTGTCAGGAAAAAATTAAGAGCATTCCTAGTGGTGCTGATTTTCTTAAACCATTGCTTCTCTGTTATTGCTTGTTATTTTTGTTATTTTTGCATCAATTCTATGCAAAAATAGATGCATAGAACACAAGTGTTCAAAACTTTTCATTGTTGAATGAAAACAGCCAGAGATAACAGTGGGATTGTGTACCGAGGGTCAGAAACTACTGCAAGGACAGTAACCAGAGTGGGAGTGTTTCTGAAAATCTCCCTTGATCCATTTGAAGACCAGAGCCTGGAAATTCTGAAACTGAGATGAGTCTTCCTACAAACAAGGCATACCAGCTGTGTCTCCAGAAACAGCTTCAACAACAGATCTTTAAGGTAGGATGCTGAGGAGAGGAGAAAAAAATCAAAGACAGCCCCTAGAGGAAACTCCAGTGGCCACAGAGAAAACATGTTTAGTTATCCTGGGTACCAAGGAGGAAGGAAAGAATTTAGAGCAGAACTAGCCAGCCATTGACCTGCATTAAAACCACATGAATTCGGTTTCCCACTTGTATGGATGTACACCTCTGACGTGGTTAACTTCAGAATTTTAAATTAAGCTTCTGACTTGCTACACAATTGAGCTCCTTGAGGATCAGTTGTCATTAAACATTAAAAAGAAACATAAAAACTTTCAAGAAGAGATGTCTAAAAGTCACCAAACTTTCACAGATTTTCCTACAACATCCCACTTCTTCTCTACTGGCTATGTTCTAGCTATGTTCTATTTTCTGTTGTTGTTTTATTTTTACTTTATTTTTTCAAGACAAGGTTTCTCTGTGTGACCGCCTTGACTGTCTTGAAATTTACTCTGTAGACCAGGCTGGCCTTGAACTCATAGAGACCTTGCTTTTAGTTTTTATTAATTTATTCCCTCATAATTACATCCTGACTGCAGTTTCCCCTTGTTCATCTCCTTCCAATCCCTCCATCCCCCACTTCCTCTCTCCATATCCACGCCTCCATTTCCCTTCAGAAAAGAGCAAGCCTCACAGGGATATCCACCAAACTTAAGATTAACCATCTCCCCTCATATTAAGTTTGGGTGAAGCAACTAGTAGACAGACAAGGGTCCCCATATCAAGCAAAAGCATCAAAAACAGCCTCCCCCTGCTCCCTCTGTTAGGAGTTCCCTCCCCCCCCCAAAAAAAACCCCACCAAGCTAAACAACTATAACATATATGCAGAGGACCTAGGTTAGACCCATGAAGGCTCCCTGATTGTCAGTTGAGTCTCTGTGAGCCCCTCTGAGACCAGGTTTGTTGATTCTGTGGGTCTTGTGGCCTTTAAAAAACAAAACCAGAACACGGATGGTACTGATTGGGACTCAGATCCTCACACTTGAAGACAAAGTGCTCACACATACTGAGCCAGCCACCTCCCTCCTTGATTTATTCTTCTTACTACAAGATTCATGATACCTTTGCTCTAACAGATTCATCCTATCACCAAAGGTTTGGCAGGTAGCTGCCAAATACCTCTCTGTTCAGCTCATTTGTGGAGCTGCATTCAGCAGGGCTGTGTGCTTCGAACACATTCCTCAGCCTTTGTGTTGAGCACAAAGCAAAATCAATCACCGTCTCTGGGCTGAAGGAGCTTGCTCTCTAGCAGAGAAGATAAAGCAAGCACATAAATAATTATAACGCAAGCCCAACTCCGCTATAGGCTCCAAAAGAGGCATAAATAAAATTTAGAAGCATGTCAGAAAAGGTGTGCTCACTTCCTTGTGGGAGCAGCTGGAGACTTACAGAGAAGGATGCATTTGGACCAGGCATGTGCATTCTATCTAAGTAGAAAGCCTGGAGGATGTGACTAAAGAGGGTACAGAGGAGAAAAGAAGAGGGAAGAGGGCAAGAAGATGGGTACCAATAAGAATTGCACCTTCCAAGATAGCAACAGAAAAACTGGAATCCTGTTAAGGGAAAGTGAATGACAGCCAGAGTTTGGGCAACCAAGCCAGTATCAAGCATTTGTGGTGTGTGTGTGTGTGTGTGTGTGTGTGTGTGTGTGTGTGTGACACTCTTAAGCTCCTCATTGTGTTTATTTACCTCTTTCAGGTAAGTTCTCCATGAGGGAAGGGCTTTTCTTTTCCTTTTTGTATCCAGAAAGCTCATCATGGCCCAGAAATACCCTAAGGATGAATTAATTCCATGCTGTAGAGATTTCCATCTGGCATATTCAACATCTAATGACCAAGTCTAAGTGCTAACCAAAACAAGATGGTGAAGCAGCAAGCCTTTGCTTGAACAGCAGACAGTTTATCTGAATCATGCTGGCTGGACTCTATCTCTGCTGCCCACATAATCAGAGTGAGAATTTTACTTGATATCACTCAGGAACAAACATCGCCCTCACTTAGAAATGGATTATGGAGATGCTTGCCCTTCAGGGCTGCACGAGGATGGACTAAAATGAAGTGTGCTAGACCCTTAGCACACTGCCTAGAACATAGCAAGCATTTCACTTGGATAAGTTCCTTTATTATTTAACATTAAATAGCACTTGTCAGTAACATCTGGAAGGCTGTTCCAGATGTCAGCATGACATTGGCTTTACATTCAAAGCACAGAGGCTGGATAGCAATTCTCTGTTTCATTTTGGAATCTGAAATCATACCAACATGATTCTTGTTCTGGTGGGTGTATTTTTAAAAAAAAAATGGACAGTGCAAACAGGAAAATGCAAAGGCACTCAAATATACAAAAAAAAAATGTATGATTATAAGTAAATGTGCTTGGAACCAATATTGAAGTTATAAACGGAATACTGAATCCCCACTGTGTCTCTTCAAATGTAAGTTCTCTTCTTCCCCACAGGAGCTACTGCCCAGATGTTCCCTGTGGCCCTGTTCTAGTTTGCTTAGTTTCTGAGGTGCAATCACCTGTGGAGTATGGTTTCTCCTGCTTTTCAGTTTAATTATGATAAAAAATTCATTATATGTGTTCTTTTGTGCCTCATTTCTTTTAATACAAATCTTTTTTCTCGGGCTCTTGAGAAGAGTACCTTTATATAGTGTAAGAATTTCACCATGCTAGTCTGCCAATTCTTTATGTGTTCCAACACACAAACGCTTTACTTTGTTAGAAGTGTAGCTGGGGCTGGAGTTCTGTATCACTAGCTATGTGGAGGCTCTAATCTTACTGGATACAATTTGTTATCTTCTAAAACGAACACACCAATTTTTTATTCCCACCAACAGTGAGTGTGAGGTCAATTTTTTTGGTTTTGGTTTTTGTTTTCAGCAATTCATACTGGGATTGGAGTACGATATGAGCTTGACTTCCCTGCTCCTTAATGACAGTGAACATCTTCATATATTATTATTGGTTGTTTGGAGTCTGTTTTGTGAAATATGTGTGTTGGGTTGTCTTTTCAAAATTGATTGTGGCTCTTCCTCTTGGTCACATATTGAACTCGAGTTGGAAGAAGCCAGTCGGGTCTCAAAATGGAGGTAAAACCGCCACCCGGTCACCCCCAGCCTGACTCCGTCCGTCACCGGGGGTGGGGGGTGGGATGGGGGGATGGGGGGAGGGTCATGATCCAAAGGAACCAGAGCAGCTGAGGAAGCTGTTTATTGGTGGTCTGAGCTTTGGAACCACAGATGATAGCTTAAGAGAACATTTTGAGAAATGAAGCACACTTACAGACTGTGTGGTAATGAGAGATCCCCAAACAAAACGTTCCAGAGGCTTTGGTTTTGTGACCTACTCTTGTGTTGAAGAGGTGAATGCTGCAATGTGTGCTCGGCCCCACAAGGTTGATGGGTGTGTGGTGGATCCAAAGAGAGCTGTTTCTAAGAGGATTCTGTAAAGCCTGGTGCCCATTTAACGGTGAAGAAAATTTTTGTTGGTGGTATTAAAGAGGATGCGGAAGAATATAATCTGAGAGACTACTTTGAAAAGTATGACAAGATTGAAACCATAGAAGTTATGGAAGACAGGCAGAGTGGGAAAAAGAGAGGGTTTGCTTTTGTAACTTTTGATGATCATGACACAGTTGATAAAATTGTTGTTCAGAAACACCACACTATTAATGGGCATAATTGTGAAGTGAAAAAGGCCCTTTCTAAACAAGAGATGCAGTCTGCTGGATCACAGAGAGGTCGTGGAGGTGGATCTGGCAACTTCATGGGTCGTGGAGGAAACTTTGGTGGAAAAGGAGGCTATGGTGGTAGAGGTGGTGGCAGAAGAAGTGGTTATGGAGGTGGTGACGGTGGATATAATGGATTTGGAGGTGATGGTGGCAACTATGGTGGTGGTCCTGGTTACAGTAGTAGAGAAGGTTAGGGAGGTGGTGGACCAGAATATGGAAACCAAGGTGGTGGATATGGTGGTGGAGGAGGAGGATATGATGGTTACAATGAAGGAGGAAATTCTGGTGGAGGTAAATATGGTGGTGGGAACTATAATGACTTTGGAAATTATAGTGGACAGCAGCAATCAAATCATGGACCCATGAAAGGGGGCAGTTTTGGTGGAAGAAACTCAGGCAGTCCCTATGGTGGTGGCTATGAATCTGGAGGTGGAAGTGGTGGATATGGTAGCAGAAGGTTTTAAAGCAAAACAGAAATGGCTACAGTTCTTAGCAGGAGAGAGAGAGCAAGGAGTTGTCAGGAAAGCTGCAGGTTACTTTGAGACAGTCGTCCCAAATGCATTAGAGGAACTGTAAAAATCTGCCACAGAAGGAACGATGATCCATAGTCAGAAAAGTTACTGCAGCTTAAACAGGAAACCCTTCTTGTTCAGGACTGTCATAGCCACAGTTTGCAAAAAGTACAGCTATTGATTAATGCAATGTAGTGTCAATTAGATGTACATTCTTGAGGTCTTTATCTGTTGTAGCTTTTTCTTTTTCTTTTCATTACATCAGGTATATTGCCCTGTAAATTGTGGTAGTGATGCCAAGAATAAAAAATTAAGGAATTTTTAACTTTAAAAAAATTGATTGTGAGTATAAGTTTTCTATTAATATTGTAAACATCTTAGTTTGTATCCTGTATCTTCATTCCTTAGTCTTTTCATAAGCTGACTTAAGTTGAATGGAGTTACAGCATTTTCTGCCTGTGTGTGTGCATGCTATATGTATGTGTTCATATGTATATGCACACACAACTGAAAGCCTGAGGCTAACATTGGGTATCTTTCTCAATCAAGTCTCCACATTATTCTTTGAGGCAGGGTTTCTCACTGAACTTGGATCTCACTGATTCGGCAAGGCTGGCTGCTAGATACAAAGTAGCGTTCATATCTGTGTGCAACCTCTTTACCCACTGGGCCATTTTACTAGCCCCAACATTTTTATATATCATATTTTAAAAACCCTGCCCAAAGTCATATTTATAGTAATATAAATATGCTTGTGTGTGTGTGTGTGTGTGTGTGTGTGTGTGTGTTAGTCTATCACTACCCTGAAATTTAGGTTCACTTTTGTCCATGTAGCTTTTCTCAGAATCATTTAATAAAGAGATTGTAGTTTTCATGAATGTTCTAGAACATCTCCTTTGCCATAAACTAGGTCAATATATACATGAGTCTGTTTGGGGAGTTAATATTTGTTTTCTTGGGTCTAGTTATCAGTTGCGATGTCACAGTTAATACAATTTTTCAGTTTACAAACAAACCTTTCCTTCTTCCTTTGAATTGTAATTATACATTTTAGTATCAACTGGCCAATATGATAATTAGCTATTAGGATTGACTTGCATAGACTATTGACATTTTTAAATATCCAGTGTGTCAACTCTTTCAATATATGTACATTCACATACCTTAATTTCTCTCAGTAAAATTTAAGTTTTTCTTATATAGTGCTTAGACATTTTTGCTAGATTTTCACTAATGTAAAAAGTGCTTTCGTTTAGATCAACAGGTCAGTTACAAGGCAGTCCACTGATTAATCCCCTGTACTTTTCAGACATCGTATTGACCCTTGAAACATATTGTGCTTCTTAATCCTATAACAACCTAACTTACTGTTTCTAGTACAGCACCAATTTTAAACATCAAATTATCAATGCTTAAAAGGGCTAAAACGTCAACCAGACTCTCACAGTTTATAAGACAAGCAGCTGCATCAGAATTTCAACAGGGGTCATTCTAAATCTCACACTACACCATGTAATGTCAAAGGGAAGTAGGCCATGAAGGAAATGAATGCCCATCTCAACACACAGAGATAAGACAGACCTGTCAGCAATTGCAACATGGGTAAGTAGTATATACAGAAGGGCAGGACTCCAAGCACTCAGGAAACTGGGGTGAGATGCTTAATTAAGCTGGGATCATAAAGTAGAAGGTGTTATACACAAATATATCTCCAGTTGCTAGTTTTCTTTATGCAAACAACATCAGTAACATATCCTGGAAGGCCTTAGAGGGCAGTGGCCGCCATATCAGACAGTCCACACGGGCAGTTTTTCACTTGCTATTTTAAAACTGAGTTTGATTATAAAATTATTCAGTCCTCATCCAATCTAGCCTTCTACTCAGATTCTCAGCATGACATGCTCCCCTGACACTTGTGACTATTTGCTCATCCACTTTAGAAGCTACTATTATTCATTGACTTTGAATATGCAGGTTGTGTCAGAAATACCTATAAGCAGAACTTACTAACAAAAGTGCTTTGAGAGAGTTCCTAGCCATTATTCTTCATTTAAAACCCATAGCTAAGAACCCAACTGACCAAGGACTCCAAGGAGCTTGATGACAGGACAGATGATCCAAGGCTTTTAATGTCTGATGTTAGACTTCACAGGGATGTTGTGTGATGGTGGGCACCTTCCTCCGTCTTAAATGTTTCCGAGGATGCATGCTGCATTGTAGTTGGCTTTGAAGAGAGATATCTGTGCAAGGTGAGCAGCTGTTAAATACAGCTTTGGAATAATTGGCCGCCCTCCATTGTTCAGTTCATAATAGCTGCAATAGCTCACACTGCTAAAATAGATCCAATTATGTAGAAAATATTAAAGAGGCAGCAAGCACTTCCTCAGCTACCTTACCTCTCCTAGAAAGTAAGCAAGGAATTTTTCTTCTAGTTTATTTACACATAAATTAAAGGCTTAATAAGATACAAAAATTTACATATGGAAGAAATGCCTTTTAGCACAAGTTCCCGTAACATAGAAAGGAAGCTAAGTATAATGGAAAGATATAAAAAGTCAGGTGCTTCACTATTCAACACAAGATCTATGACTGAATATGCATTATCATACAAGTTTCTGTTGCAGAAAAAAACTAATAGACATTACACGAGTATGTGTAGTGCCGGCGACACAAGGAAGTGTAAACACAAACTAGCAAACAGACACATATATTCTATATATATTGTCCCTCACTAGAAATGCTTGTCAGCTGACACCAAGGAATAAGAAAGGCTACAGTAAGTTTGGGTTTTAAGATACCTTGTGAGTTAATTTGTTGTTCCAAAGTGATGCAGCACCTCCTACCCATTTTGTGCAATCTCTGCATCTCCTTTGTTATATTCTTATTTGGAGAAATGCATGTGATTCCTTCAATTATTTATCTCATGTCTCTTCAGCCACGAATTAAGCTCATCTTATGCTATTTTTATTCTTTTACAAATTCATATACCACACACACACACACATATATGCACACATGTATACACACACATATATATGTATATACTCTGTTTTTTGATTTTTAAAATAAAAAAACAGAGTATATACATATATACAGGAAAAAACAGGAAGCTGGCAAGATACTTTCTTACAGAAACTGTGTTTTCTGGGGCTATTATTCCTCAGACCTATCCATACATGCATACACACAGACACACACACATAAACAGAAAGAGAGAAAAAGAGAGAGAGAGAAGAGAGAGAGAGAGAGAGAGAGAGAGAGAGAGAGAGATTGTTGTTACTAGAGTTTCCTTTAAAAATAAGTGAGAGTCTTTGTAACACTTTTAACAATTAAATCATTGGGAATAAATTTAGAGGTTAAGCAAGGTGATCAGAAATGCACATTCTGCCAGGCAGTGGTGGTGCACACCTTTAATCCCAGCACTTGGGAGGCAGAGGCAGGCAGATTTCTGAGTTTGAGGCCATCCTGGTCTACAGAGTGAGTTCCAGAACATCTAATTATGACTACACAGAGAAACCTGTCTCAAAAAAAACAAACAAACAAACAAAAAACAACAATAACAAAATAAACAAAAAAGAAATGTACACTCTTTCTGAATCACACTGGGACCTGGCTTCCTCCTTCACTTCCCCATTCTGAACATTGGAGGTGAGAACATCTCCAACCCTTACACTTACAATGGCTCTTACAGACTAGAGTTGGGGTTTGAGCAGGGAGGGCTAACCATGAGCCTGGAGAAATGAAGAAAGTGGGTCGGTGTCAGGAAGAGGTGTGGAGGAAGAGGCACAGGGTTCAGGCTCAAGTTTCCCTTTAAAATTATGACTTAAATCAGTGTTGAAGTTTGTCTGTGAACGTTAGTAACCCTGAATAAGACCAAACAACACAGCATCTCTCAGGTTTCTGACCATTGGCGCTGAAGGGGAAATGCAGGTGATAAGTTCATTCCATTATTTCTATTTGTCTTCTGCCTCCCCAACGTGTGCACACACCAGAACATATACAGGAAAATATAGGATTCACATGTACATTAACAGAGTTTTTGTGTGCTAAAGAGCAAAGAAAGGGTTCTTTCTTTCTCATACCTCATGGTGTCTAACACAAAAACTTCCTGGGACTTTACTAAAGGAGCCAATAACCATCCCCATATAGAAATACATTGAGGATGAGTTAAGCTATGTGTTAAATGGTCATGTCTCTTTCTCCTAATAGACTTTTTTTTTGGAGATTTAAACAAATGAAAACAGCTACTTTCAAAATGGCTACCATTATGGGATAGGTTTACTTTGAAAATGAACACACAAGTATGAATTCTGCATATCCCATTAATGGAGGCTGTGGGTCCATTGAATTAATTACACTTGACATCTAACAAGCATGCACAGATGGCAGTTTGGGGTTAATGGTAATCTCTGATCAAACTATTTTACCATCAATGGTTGACTTGTTATGAATTAACTTTCTCTGTTTGGGACTTGCTTTTGCATAGAAATATTTGCTCGTCAGTAATTTAAACACAAATAACATCTGTAAAGAATAATTTTTACAGATAAGAATATAACAAAAGCAGATTGACTTTTTTTCCTTAAAAGGTATTATTTTAAGGACAAAGTTCATAGCATGAGAAAATTATCATGTAAATGATACTGCTGGATCATTTTTTTTCACACTGTTACTCTATTTTATGAAATAGCAGAAACAAATAAAAAGAACATTTTCAGAGGGAAGTTCTCGTGGGACATAAGAACTCTGGCGAGTCTCCCTTCTGAGAACATCAATTTTTTTTCTCTCACTGGGAAATAGACAACCAGCCCACAACTTCAGGAGGAGATCATAACAACAGGAATGAGGGTGGGGGCCAAACAGAAATGAAATGAAGACATCAATACCAGGCTGACTCGAGTTTGGATTCCAGCCTATAATGACAGGTAATTCAAACTCTGCACACACATCTGTAAGAGGAGCAGGAGATGTGTGCATCATGGGGCTTTGTGATTAAATAAAACAAAATATCTGTCTTAGTACAGTTTCTGCTTAACAGTATGAGTTCCTTCCCCCACCGTCATAAATATGGATCACATTATGATTTTAATTAGTTTTGGGGAAGAAAGATGTTTTAAAAGCTGGGCATAGTGGAGCATGCCTTTAATCCCAGCACTTGAGAGGCAAAAGCAGATGGATCTCTGTGAGACTGATACCAACCTGGTCTACATAGTGAGTTTTTGGACAGCCAGGGCTAAATAGTAAGAACCTGTCTCAACAAACAATGTTTATGTACTATTTGACAGCTATGATTCTAAACACTTCATTAATATTAACTCATTTGATTCTCATAACCACCTGAAAATTTGTTTTGTTTGCTTTTGGTTTTTGTCTTTACAGGTGAAAAAGAACTGAAGCACAGAGAGTTAACCAACTCAATCAGTGGGTACAGCAAGAGAGCGCTCAGCCAAGTTCAAGCTGCAGCATGTAGTTTGTATTTAAGTCCAGCCCTTGATGGCTTTCATGCAAACAAAGGAAAATCTCAACAGCATTCTTTGCCCTCAGAACTTAATTGACAAGGGTGAAAATGTAATATACTAAATATTAAAATTATGTCCACATAGTAAAGTATTATTTTAAAATGACGTTAAATGTTTCTAAAGGGTTGATGGGGCAAAGAAAGATCATACTCGAAGATGAAAAGGGAGAGGCATTGTGGTCCAGGAAGCAGGGGTGGTGGAAGATAGAGAATCCTACTGAGGAAAGTCTTGGGGCAGGAGAATGCCAGGGCAAAGTTGAGATGTCAATGACCAAATTCTTCATGAGCAAAGTCTGGGCTTCCAACATTCCAGGCAAGACAAAGTTGTTACAGCCATGTCTGTCCCCATGCTGTGGAAAACAACACTATTGCCACGGATACTTCTTCCAAGTGGGACATCCTGCACTGACACAGCTATGCCTACGTATGTTCCAACATTAGATTGCCACGGAAGAAGTTTATGGTGGACACTGAGCTACACGTTCTCATTTCCTGCTATGTGATGCTCTGCTGCCAGAAGGCAATCAGCTCTCAGGACCTTTAGACCTGCCTCAGCTGATGACCTTCATTCAACATCATGCATTTTCCACGATGAACCACCCTGATGGCCAGTCACTACAGCAGTCTAAAGAGATCATGTTGTTACAGGACCACCCTTGTAACTTTGATTTTCTAATACCTATTTTTAATGATGGTTTTTAAATACTTTAAACTCTCTTTAGCCTACCACCCACCAGAGGTAGTAGAAAAGAAAGGATTTGGGTGAAGTGGACATGTTTAGAAATGGTTCTTTGGAGCAAATCCCATCTACATTATCAGGAAATCAAAAGTTCAATTCACAAGACAGCAGTGGCAGCTTGATCCACTCACGAACACTTCATGAATATAGCAGCAATCTAGTTTGGTAGAGTTGGATAGCAAACATGAATCAGCATAGGTGGCATGACCTAGCAGACACAGTCAGGCTTCAGCCAAATTGGCATGAGAAAACAAGAGGGATCCAGACCAGCAGGGATGCCAGGAGACATTCTTGGCTGTGCCCCTCTCAGTGAAGCAAAGATCAGCAAAGACGAGAGACCACCAAGCTAGCACTGTACAGCTTGCTCTTCAATCGAGCAAGAAAGCCCCTCTCACACTCATTGTGTCTTATTTATATCCCTCCAAACACCACGTATTCCCCACAGGTCTTGCCTCACCAAGTGTCTTGCCTCAGCATTTGAGTCTGTCTCAGCTGACGGCACTTTGCCAATCATCCCAAATCCACCAAAGTGACAAGAAGCTGCAGCACACCACCAGAAGGTTTTTGGTATGTTTCTCTCTATGGAGTCCCAACAAATGGAACTCAACTATGTGATGTAAGGCAGACCAATATATACGTGTCATTGGCGAAAAATGTTTTATCACATGGCCTTTTACATGCTTGCTTTAGCAGAACATCTCTTATGCCTGCTTCATTGAAATGTTCCTTCCTGAGTCTGCCTTAGCCTTTCACCTGTGTCTGCTTCACTGAAACATTCCTTCACGTGTTTGCCTAAGCAAAACACCATCCAACACAACTGACTCCAAAGAACGCTAAAGTTTCCAATTCACCCCCTGCCCCAGCATCAGAGCTTCCCCTAGATCAACTGTTGAAAATATATTTTGCCCAATGATCCCATCTGTCCAATAGCGACTTTTTCCCCCTTCCATCGTTGTTGATCTAAAGAACTCTAATAAGTGTTCCACAGACATACTTTCATCTCAGAGTCCCTGCACCAGGGTACTATTTCTGTGACACTGCTACCTGTTGGAGCAACTGAATGAAGAAATGATCTAGTTAAGAGCATGGTTCCCTGTGGTTACACAGAACATCATACTGGTGTGAGCATGTGACAACAGAGGTGCTTCACTTTTAAAAGATAGGAACAGGAGAAAACAGGGGTATAGAAAAGACCCAGGTGAAATACAGCCCCAAGGGCATGCCCTCAATGGCATACTTACCCCTGTATCTTTTCTGGTACATTTTGCCACTCCAAGAATGCCACTGTATTATGAATCCATCAAGGGATTCATTCACTATTTACTAGGCAAGAGCACTCATGGTCTAATTATCTCTAAAAGCATCTTTACAGACACACCCACAGTTGGGTGTCGTTTATCCTGACGTCAAGCTGACAATCAAAATTCAAACTTAAGCAACATATACAAGAAAGCCAATGGTAGCAAAGACCCCTCCTACTCTGTCATGCAGTACATACATATTGATTTGTCTGAGATTCCAAGTTCCAATAACCTTGACATTATATCCTCTCCCTCTCGCACAGGCTAGGTGAGCTTCGGCTGACTAATGCACCTGACTATGTAGAAAAGGCATCAAGCAGGCTCAGGTATGAGTAGCATTTTGATAAAAATATTAATGGGCATCTCATAAGACTTGCCACTGACTGACAAGACATGACAGCATAATCTTGGTTTTCTCTGGGTCAATATCTACCTGAAAACTAAAATATTTTCACTGTAACAAAAAATAGTAGCAGAAACTATAGAAAGGGGCTTGTGAAGAAATACATTTTCTCTAAGTTAATTTTATTTTTTTCACGCTTGATTTGTTCTATTTAAATGGCAACAACTACATAGACTACAAGCGCATCAAAAAACAACAAGACTGATCAAACGTCAGCTCACACACTTGTATGGGTTCAATGATGAAATGGATATTTTTCCCATTATTTGTTTATTCACTTTACATACCACTCACTATCCCAACTCCTCCCAGTTCCCCCTTCACGGGGTTCCTCCCCCATCTCCCCCTCACCTTGTCCTCTAAGAGAGGAGACACACACACACACACACACACACACACACACACACACACACGAGGTATCCTTCCATCCTGGCACATCAAGTCTCTGCAGGGCTAGGCGCATCCTAGCCAGACAAGGCAGCCCAGTTAGGGAATGAATTCCACAGATAGGCAACATCTTTAAGGACAGCCCTCACTCCAGTTGTTGCGGGACCCACATAAAGACAAGTTGCACATCTGCTACGTATGTGTGAGGGCCCTAGGTCCAGTCTGTGTATGCTCTTTGGTTTGTGGTTCAGTCTCTGAGAGCTCCCAATGATCCAGGTTAGTTGACTCTGTTTTTCTTCTTGGGGAGTAGTCCCTTTCCCCCTCTGGGTCTCTCAATACTTTCACTAACTCTTCCATAAGACTTCCTGTGCTCTGTGGGTCTTTGCTGTTTCAGTCAGCTGCTGGTAGAGCCTTTCAGAGAACAGTTATGCTAGTCTGCAAGCATAACTGAGTATCATTAACAATGTCAGAGACAGGTGCTTGCCCATGGACTGGATTTCAAGTTGGGCCAGTTATTGGTTGGCTATTCCCTTAGTCTCTGCTCCATCTTTGTCCCTGGATTTCTTATAGATAGGGCAAATTTGGGGGTTGAAAGTTTTGTGGGTAGATTGGTGTCCTTTTCCCTCCATTGGGGTTCTGCCTGGCTTCAGGAGGAGGCCACTTCAGGTTTCATATACCTACTACTAGGAGTCCCAGGCTAAAGTAACCCCCATAGACTCCTGTAAGGCTCCTCCACCCCACATCTCTGGCACATCCTAGAGATGGCCCCCCACTCCCTAACCCCCACCTCTAGCCCCCCATCCCTGCCAGTACTCATTTCATTCATTCCCCTAGCCCTCTGGCCCTCTCTCTCCTGACTCTCCCTACACAAGATCCTAAACACCTCCCCATTTCCCTCCCCATCCTCTCTCCCACCCAGTTCCCTCTCTCCATCTGCCTCCTATGAATAATTTATTTCTCTTTCTAAGTGAGATCCAAGCATCTTTACTTGGGCTTTTCTTCTTGTTAGCTTCTTTGGGTCTGTGGAGTATAGTGTGAGTATACTTACTATACTTTATGGCTAATATCCACTTATAAATGAGGATATTTTCAGAAGTGATCAAAAGCAACTATTTTTAGACCCTACTTCTAATGGGGACTTTTCTTTCTATTGTCTATTGTTCCCTGTCAAGCAAATTCATTCCCAAGTACATTAAGCTGAATGGGATCCCAAGAGGCCCCATGGCAACCTTGTCCCTGTGCTAGCTCCACAAAGAGTGTGAGCAGTACTCCAGGTTGGAGGATGTTCTTCAGAGGCAACACAACATAGGCCTGGTCAGACTACTGAACACTGGGCAAAGCACATGAAAAGGGGCTAAAGTTATCATCATTTTAACCACCCACAGAGTCTTAAAAGGTAGCCTGTGGGATGTTAGAGGACATTTAAATACATCAATAAGTCCCTGATCTGAGTACACTTGAGAAGCAGAGAGCTGAAGGGAAACTGATTTCTTACTGCAGAGGCCTCAGATTATGTGAAGTGCCAATGGTGTCCTAATCTTCCAAGAAATAGAGGCTGCATGTCTCCTGGGATTACTAGCATCTGTTTCACAGGGGATCATTTGGAGGGTTGGTCCCAAGTGCTGTATTTTGGGAATGCTTATGATCATTTTTGAAAATTTAATTTTTTTAAATGCTATAATCGCTTCCTAAATTGTTAGTGCTCTATCCATATTTTAAAATTCTTACTTGTACATTTTGAAAACATTCTTTTATTTGACAGTATTGTGGCAAAAAAATTTTCAAAATTCAAATAACTGTTGAGTAACTCCAGGTTAGAAGAGTACAATTCTGTGTGCCAAAAGCCAACCCACTTTGTGTACGTGGTGGGGGAGGGGCTTCTGGAAATTTCAGGAAACAGATTCAAATTGATGTCAGACTGTATCAGCACACTTCTCAGGCTTTGAGCCAAACAACCCTTCAGTGCATGTATTAGTTAACTGTCTCTATCATTCCTTCACTTTGGTGAGCACAAAGCTGACTTTCCCACCCCATGAGGCAGCCTGACACAAGGGCCCTGATGATGCCTGTCAACCCCCAGCAGCCCACGCGGATGCTCCTCTGAGGACGGACCTAAGCAGCTTAGACTGAAGAGGACTAAAAATTATTACAAATGGAAGGATAAGATGCTTCTGCCATGGCAGGAACACGAGCAGGGAGCAGTGTCAAGAGCACACATTAATCATCTCATAAAGCAGCAGGACACTCCCCAAACTCCTGAAACAAAACAGAAATAGAGCTTTACAGCAAGAAGCAGCTGGGGTCCAGAACTCGAATAGATAATGTCCTCATCCTAGTCTTTAAAGTGAAGGTAAATAGTGCCAAAAGGAAGATGGCTTGCCAGAAAAAATATTAAAGATAGTGTATTTAAGTTCCCAGCATTCTGCTTGGCACATAGTGGGTTCTCTACAACCATCTTTTCATTGTGTTGGAACATAAAAATGTAGGTAGCTAGCATGCTATCCAAATGCTAGTAATTTACTGCAATGTGCTGGTACATGCTTTAATCCCAGCACTTAGGAGGCAGAGGCAGGTGGATCTTTGAGTTTGAGGCTAGACACTACACAAAGAAGCCTTTTCTCAGGGAAAAAAAAACAAAAAAAACAAAAGGCTAGCAATTTACAAAAAATTGTCAAGTCTCCAGACTTCCTCAGGTTGTGGGTCGTTACTAAACAGTGAATTATAGGAACTAGTTGTCAAAATCCAATATTCTTTAAAGAAGAGGAGTAAATGGGAAGGAAACTATAGACAGAATTCTAGTTCAACAAGCCACACGATTGATTGTTTCTTTTTCTGAAGAGGACTCGAAGATTCTTGCTGTTCCCATAAAGGTAGAAAACAGTTGCTAAACCTTCCTAGGAGACTGACAATATGGTGCAGGAATCCAACAAATAGGAAAATAAAGTGGAGTGTGTGTGTGTGTGTGTGTGTGTGTGTCTCACTGAAATGCAAATTATAAAATGCAAATTACCCATGAAGAAATCAACATGAAAAATCTCAGCCCAAGGCAATAGGCAAAAGATTTTGGCTTTGGACATTCAAAGTATAATGACATGGAAAGAAATTCTCAGGGTGCTAAGTAGACAATTGGCTTTATTTCCTCTGAACTTCTGCATCTGTCAAACTTTCACAATGAGAGGCAAACTTTGTCCCCATAGATGGCAGCCTAACCACCTAGGGAGAAGGTTCTACTCTGTTCCTGCTACATGGAGCTCCATGTGTGTTTTGACCCTTAAGGTAGCTGAGCTATAGTTACAGAGGGGGCGGGGGAGGGGGGCTGCATCTAACATAACTACATCCCCACTCATATCCTTAGGCTCTTCTTTCATACAAAAGCAGAATGCTTGCTGTTTTCAGATGAGAATCATTTTCCTTCCATGGAACATTAATACAGATCCTTGGCTGTTCATGTGTGTCGCCATCTATTTGGAGAACAGTTCTGTGACTGTATAATATTCTGCTCCCCACCCCCTTGGGATACGAATTGTCTCCAAACCAGAAGCCTTGACCTTCATGTCACAGAGAAGTATAAGGAATGTCATTTTCTTTGGTAGCTGTTAGACAATAAGACTTCTTCTTCTGCATTGGCCTCTGGCTCCAGCCTGTCCTGCAATGCCTTTAAATCACGCAGCCTGGAAGACACTGCCACAGACCCTTTTCTTTCCTAAACCAGTGGTAGCTAAGGCTACAGTGTTGTCATCCTATTCCTTCTAGAAATGATACACTGGTTTTCTGACCATTGAAAAGGACTCCATCTTAACCCCAAAATCCTTTTTAGGATGAGAAAGTACCTCTGGAAAGGGAGTGTCCCTGCAGTAGCCTCTGAGACGTAGCTACTTGGGCTCAGCTAGGAGATAGCACAGTAATAGCAGAATTTAACTGAAGTTGACACATTTTCATTAAACTGGCTAAAACAGAGACATATATGGGTCTTTCTGAATCATTGAACATACACTGTTTGATAAATTATATTCCCATTTTCAGAGGCTGTGTCTCTCTAAATGCTGGAGCAGGTAATAGCCGATCCCAGCCCTGGAGTGCTAGTTTTCACCCACAAAAAAGGACTCAGTGGACCAGTGAGGGAGATCGGGAGAAGGTGACTAAGGGCCGGTTGCAGTCTTGTCTTCAACCTGGCTTAGGTACGAAGACCTCGGAGCACATGGAGGTCTTTTCACAGAGCTGGTCTCCATGACAGAACAGGAAGACAGCCAGTGTTGAACGCATCAGAAAGTGTGACTTGGCCAAAGACATTTATGTTTATTTTAGTCCATTCTCTGAGTTATTAGTAATGCCATCGCTTTGGGGGATTTGGTTTGGACAAAGGAGAGGAGCAGGGTGAGAGGTGGTACACAGGCACCTTCCCAAACACAGATCCCCCCACTTTAAAGCATCGAAATCTCAGGGACACCCTCGTGAGTCTGGCTCTCCATTCTCCAGGACTGAACCACTCAGAATGATGGAAGCTCCTCCGCTGCTGCTGCACCTCTGCTCAATTCTGTGCACAGAGCACTGCCCTGGGACCTTTGCCCTGGGGAGCTGAGCTGCCAGGCTCTTGTCTGTCACTAGCTATACTGAGGACACATTATTGATCAAGCCAAATCCCTCTCATGCCTCACTGTTGGAGGTGTGGTGAGATGAGCACCTGACAGTTTTCAGCTTCCCTAGGGAAATGAGGAAGTTCAGACACTCAGCCATTTATCTCCCTAGACTCTTATCTGCTTCCTTCGGAAAAACAAAGGGAAGGGAAGATTCAAGGGGGGCAGGGAGCAGAATGCTTACTGCAGAACCTTCAAAATGAACTGTCTCTATAGAAAAGACCCTGCCTCTGTGTACCATGCTCAACTTCCCCAAACCCTGCCTTGCCCTTCCTAGGAAGACAACCTGGGAGAAATTAATAACCCTAGTCATTCTGATAGCCTTCTCAAAGCCCATACGAAAACCTGTCTATGATATTTACCAGATTCCTCTGCATATAAAACTTTCACATCAAGACAAAATTGTATAAAATGGCTGAACTGTTCTAAAAGAAGAGGAAGAAAGGACGGCAAAGAAGAGCTACCGGTGATTTCCAAAAAGCTACAAAGCAACATCCGAACTCCCGATTCTCTCCTACACAGACATGCCTCTCGTTTCTCACAGCTCTTAAGTTCCGTCCTTCTCGTAGACATACTTTAAAGGGAGCCCTGCAGAAAAAGACAACAGAAACACATTTAAAAATCATCTCCAGAATCATGACACAGAAAATTTTATGGCTTATAATGGCAGCAGAGATGCCTGAAGTAACATGCATACACATGTAGAGAGAGGAATAACCACAGCGAAAACAAAAAAATAAAGGCAGCTCCTTAGTCTATTTTCAAGGATGCTGCACCATTGACAACCCCCGAGAAATGGAATTCCTGCTGGTCTTGCTCCCAGACAGGGCATAAACTACATGATCCCTGAAGTTCCTTTCAGTGAGGCTCAGGCATGAGTTGTTTACTCTACACACAGCTGAGCCTCAACACTGATGCAAACGGAAAACTGGGCAAATTCCAGAGGCTTTTGCCTAACCTTTTCAGCCTAAATCCCCACTACTTTAATAACTGCACAAAGAAGGCTCACTTGTAGGTTAGGAGTGTAGCTAAGCAGGGAGGTGCTTGCCTACAATGCCCAAGCCCTCAGGGGCTGCTCCTCCATATTGGGGAAAAAATAGAGAAAAAAGAAGAGCTTACTGGAATTATTTGCTGCATATGTTGGTGGACCTTTTGGGTTGGGGAGTTGTTTCCAGAAAGACAAAATCACATAATAAAAACACAAATAATCACTGCTTTGAAGATGATAGAATTTCCATAGCCACTGTCCTGTTATAGTGGCCAGTTAAGGAAGATATATATAAATCCTATCATTTACTGTGTATATGTTGCTCAGGCAGACGAAGGCTTCACATCCACTCTCTTGTGGGTGTTGATCTATTGCAGCAGAGCAAGTGAGTCTTGCAAAAAATGTTCTCCCTACCTGGGAGATGGTATGTAAGAAGTAGCAGCAGGTCAATGCCCAGAAGGGTCAATGGTTCAGAAGCTGATCTTCATAGTAGCCAAATAGATTCTTCAGATTTGAAAATGTGGACAAGCAGGGATGGAAGAGATGACTTAGTAGTTAAGAGCATGCAATGCTCTTGTAGAAAACCAGAGTCCAGATCCCAGCATTCATGTTGGGGCAGCACACAATGACCTATAACTCAAGCTCTGAGGGCTCTGACTCTCTCTTCTGGACATTGCAGGCACTGGACTCTTATAAACATAATTAGAAATAAAAATAAATTCTTTAAAATTATATGTGTGTGTGTTTGATTGAGATCAATTAGTCCTAATTACTTTATATATACAGTCAGAAAATTATAATTAACCAATGACTACACATTGCTACATGGTGAGACTCCATTCTGGGTCTAAGGTTATTCACCCCAATTGCTGTCTCCCAATAACTGTCTTGTTCAAGAGAATCACGTTTCCATGGCACCCACCTATTTTCTTACTCATGTTTCTACATATTCATTTTCCATTTTTAATCATGGTGAGTGCTAGTTTCTTGGCTTTCTGGTGATGTATCATATACGGAATCCAGTCTCATTATAAGCACTTGACTCAAGTTTAGACAACAGTGTGAAAGTATTTACCTTGAGAAATCTTGCTATCACTGGTAGGCTGTTGAGCAAATGCCTACAATGTAGAAATTGCAGAGGTGGCAGCTTTCCTTCAGGCTTCTCAAGGGAAAAGTGGCAGGGGTCATGCCTGAGAGACCATTGTTTCAGAGTCTAGCCACCTGTTTGGTCTTTGAAAATGTATATCCTATGTGGAAGCCTGGGATTGGGCAGTCTGTGACTGTGGCTGGCACCCAGTAAGCATGCATGGGGAGATATCTGTTATTATTATCACTCTACAATGTCCTGTCACAGAGAGGTAGAGAAAAGTTAGTGAAAGTCTACAGATGTTGTTGGAAAATAAATATTGCCCAGTTGAATTTCTACCTAAAGAATTATTTATTACTTCCAATACTTTTTCTGGATAGTTTCCTGCCTCCAAACAAAACAGCTTCTGTGAAAAGAAATCATTTGCACTAATACATACATATACATATGCATATTATACACATATACATGTAAATTATTCAATGGGTTACAAAAGAACATAGCTATTTGTCTCACAAAAAAAATGAGATTTTCAAAATGAAAATATAGCCAAGTAGTAAAAAATATATTAGCCACAAGGTTATAGGTGTGTTGCTAGGTCACTGACCAATTACTGAACTTCATCCAGATAGCCTAGTTAGGTAATTGGGACCTTACAGAGAAAGGCACCAGAATCAAGCAAATGGATGCTGCCAATTACAGCTGTGCAGTGTTGCAGCAGGGTGTAATTTGAAACATGATCTGGACTTTACTATGAGGATCTGTATCTAAGACATTGACAAATCTGCTTAGTAAACAAGATAACAGAAGAAAACGGCAGTCCAAAAACCCCAATTGATTGTGTAAGAACACTAGGGGAAATAGAGAGTAAACAACACTTAAATAAAGGGGTAATAAAGCCTGAAATGTGTACGTACCTAGGGATATGGAGTGGTGTTGGAACCAGGAATGCACTTGTGGCGTGCATGAGCCAAGAAGGTTCAAGTCTGTTAGTCATGGAAAATAAATCTTTTGTCAGTAAGCATAGTAAAAGGAGCTCACTTGAGGAAAATGGATGGCAAGTCTTATATTGGGGGTATAAACTAGTACAACTTGGGAATACTGCCCAGCTTTAAAACTTCAGAATACCTGGCACAATCAGTCACCATGCACCTGAGATTGGACACTCCGCCTGTGAACTGAGCGTGTCTGAAGTAGTTCAAGCTACTCCAATGATTTTTGTGGACAAAATTACAGCTACGTAAAGGATGGTGGACTGGATAACAAGCCAGTCAACACCATTTGGGCAGAGTCTAGGACATGACAGTCTATGGACTAATGACCTACTTTCTCTAACACACTAAAGGCATGAACAGCAATGGGCAGGGGTAAGAAAGGGAATGTGTGTTTTCAATAATAAAAAGACGCAGCCTGTTACTTTATGCAGCAGCTTATTACTTTAAGCATATAAACTTTATGAAGTTGATTTAAAACACACACACACACACAATCTTCAGAAAACATTTTGAGATATTTTGGGAGATTTGAATATTGTCTTGGCTTAAATAAACTGAGAATATTATTGTTAGCTGAATTGTTTGTGATGTCAGTTAGCAGTTATCCCTCTTTAAAAGAAAAATACATGGGATGATGGCTCTTTCTCTTGAGAAGCCCACATTTGCACTTGGGTGAGTGCTGCCTTTCTCCTAAGAACCTCTCTAGCTCCACCAATACCTGTGCTTAAATCTATATTAAAACAATTTCTTCAAAACCTTTATTGTTGCTTTATAAAAAAAAATGAAAAATAGTGGGAGATGGCCATGTCCAGAACTATCTTCTAGGTCTTCTTTCTGAGTCCTCTTTTGTGATAACGCCCTGAACCTCAGTGGTTGGGAGGTTTTACAGACACATCTTGTAACTGACCACCCAGACTCCTTTTGTTATTGTTGTTTTGTTTTGCAAGACAGGTTCTCTCTGCGACTGTCCTGGAACTCACTATGTAGCCGAGGCTGACCCTGAACTCAGAGATCCACCTGCCTTTGCCTCCCAAGTGCTGAGATTAAAGGAGCATTTACATCACACCTGGCCTAGCACTGAGATCCTTATACTTAGCATTGGGCCAGCTACATCTTTCTATACTGCTACCCGCTGCAAAAGGACCCTTCTCAGACCAAGATTGAGAGAAAGTCTGTGGCTATAAACATAAATATCTAGAAGAAAACTTAACAGCATGACCACTTAGCAAAATAACAATAACAGGCTCTACACTAGATCCTAGAACCTCCCCCAGCTACTGGCTTTTGACCAAGATTACAGTATAAGGCATGAGATCCCCCTCCTGTGGGGCAGGGCTGGAATGCAACTAATATCCCATTGACAGCTAATACCTCATTAACAGTCACACCACCTTTGCACCAGTGAATACATCTTACCTACGGCATGCAGGTTCTGCATTGGTAAGGTGATTGATGTCTTCTCTCCCCTAGCAGCCTACATAGCACCTTCTGGTCAGTTTCTTTATGTAACACAACCAAAATGTGTGATATGTTGAGCAATAGGGTCCTACTATGCAGTTGTGCTTGGAAACCAAGAACAATGACAATAGCCTGTCTTGTTTGTGGAGACCTCCAGGGCCTTCCTGACCAATCACTTCTAGGAAGGTATCTCTAACCTTTATGTGATTTTCACTTAATAACCATGTCTTCTAGGACACACAGGGTAATTCTCTTCCAACTATTTTTAAGTTGTCATTTGAAATCAGCTTAACTTGTACTAGATATGGTTAGCTGTACAAGACCTGTATAAGATCAAAAAAGCCAAAATTCTGCCTAGATGGTACTCCTCAATCCTGCCTAGACGGTGCTCCTCAAGTCCACCCATTACCAAGGAGCTATGACAGTGTGTTTGCTGTTTGTTTGTTTGTTTGTGAAGGTATCTATTCATAGCTTCCCATGCTCCAGTGACTGACCCCACAACCTTGCACACACCAGCTGCACTAACTAGACTTAATGAGTTATTAAACAAAATAAAAGATACGACATTATGAAAAAATATGCTTGGGGAGATGTGGGAAGCTGGGACTAGATATGAGCATGTTTTATGATACACATTCATAAAATTTTGAAAAATTTTTAAAAAGTTAAAATAGTGGTTGAAAGATCTTATTAATTAGAAACATATTCTAAGGAACTAGGTATGAAACAATAAGTGTTTTATAATACTGTAGGAAAGGTCAGAGAAATGGAGACTGATTAGCAAATTATTAATAGCTGAAGAGATCAAGTTAATACCTTTTATAATATTATGCTATTCATACTTATCTATTTTAAAGATTCCATTTAAAATAAAACAATAAAAAAGTTTACTGCCATATTGCTTATGTAATCGATCATAAAGCTTTGAATTTTTTAATAAAATATATATTAAAAATACTATAAACAAAATTATAACTAGAATGTAGAGAAATGGTCTCCAATTTTCTTATTCAATAGTCTAACTTTGGAGATAGGAAAACATCACATTTGAGTTGCTCCTTAGGCCTAGTTGATTCGTTTCCAAATCTTCAGCATCTCTAAGGAAGAAAGCTTATAACCATCCTCTCTTGAAATGTCAAAGTGAACCTTTTCTAATCGCTCCGTGATAAATGTCCTTATTGTGTCCCAGTGACTTTGTGATGAGATGAAGAGGCTCTGGGAAAATGAACTGGTTTTGTCACTAGCACTCTATGATAAATTGGGAGCATTTCATCACAAGCCATCTGAAAAGGTGTGTCTTCAGAAAAGAAGCTATTTCCAATATTCTTCATCTCCGTATTGTCCCGGCATAGCAGCAAATATCAGACTTGGCTATTGTATTCAGATCAATGTGTTCAATACTAAAAAGTATATGAATCACTAAAAATAAGTTATCCTTGCAAAAATATAAAAACACTTACACTGTCTATGTGAGTATCTAAAAATGAAAAAGGATGGAAATTTAGAAATAACAATAGTGAGGGCATAGAATCAGCCATGTCTAAGATGTTAGGTTTATTACTTCATTTCCTGTTGTTGAAACTAGATACCAGATGGTAGGTACCTTGGAAAGAAGATGGATTTATTTAGCTCACAGTTTGAGAGCTGAAAGTCTAGACAACAAGATGCAGGTTCTAACAATGACTTCCCCTGGCTATGTCTAGTCATAACAGAAGGTTTCATGAAAGTATATGGGCTGGAGAGATAATGTGCTGAGACAATAGGCAGAGAGAAGTGAGAATCTAGGGTAGCTCTTTTTTTGTAATCACTGATAACCCACAAAAGCTACATTTACCCCTAGAACTTACCCTCAATGACCTCTCTCTAGATCCATGCTCTTATCTTAGGATTACCACGTGCACATTGAGCTTTTAACAAGTGAGTCCTTAACAAACTCATACTTTATCCTTCGTGTCTCTCCAGGAAAAGTCTCACTACAGTCATTATGAATATCTCTTAAATATTTATTAGGTTCAAGGCTTATGTTTGAGGAGGCTTGAATATGAAATGGGATGAAGTATATGTCCTCTTACCTGAGAAATTCAGTCATTCCCTAAACAGCAAAAGTATCATGTCTTGTCAAATTTTAACCAGAGCACTGGGGACACATCTTCAGTAAGAAGCAATAAGACACAATGGCATGATACCAAGAGAAAAATATTCCTATTTGATGTACAGAAATAGTGACTGCTGAGACAAAGATGAAATGATGTGCTGACCTTTCCAAATAAAAGCAATGGGGGATAAAATCACATAAGCCTTCAGTGTCTCCAAGGCTTCTTGCTTGAATTATAAATTTTGTAGAAGGTGTTGGAGATAACCCAAATAAATGTTTCCAAAAGTTTTTATGTCCTTAAATATCCTATCCTCTAACTCAATCTAATAAAGTAAGTCTTATCATAGGCTCTGTGTTTAGGAAGGTATAATGGCTGGATTTCTAGAGAATTCTGGTAATGTTAGACCTTTTATTAACTGGGCATCCATAGTTGGTAGAAAAGAGATGCCACCACCCATAGCCTAAGCCATAGGGTGACTTAAAGCATCTATTCTATTATTTTATACCTACAAAGGATACAATTATTTTTAGGAAGAAAGAATTAATTTATTTTTTCACTAAAAGCTTGTATATTCTTGGAAGCATATCTAAAGCTTGTTATTATTTCTCATGACTTGTCAGATACCCCAAACTTTGCCTTATGTCAATCAAAACAATCTCATAAAAGCAGTGTGTCATGGTCACTGCTGTGTAACATTTTCTCAGAATTGAAGCATTCCATCCCAGGGGGAAGCTCATTAAAGACTCATAAAGTAAACAATTCATAAGTCTTAGGAAGTTCCCAAAACTTACAGGGTTCATCAGATATCTCCCACCACAAGGTCATATAAACAGTAGTGATTATTGGGAAGAATAGGGTTTTTTTTTTTCAGCGTCTAGGCTGCATGGAGGAGACTCTCCAACTTGTTAGACTATCTCTGAGACATACAGGGAGCTTTCGGCATGCAGTTTTTATGAGTCACTACCTATACTGAGAGGACTTACTGGTGATGAAGCTGTAACTCCTTGCCTATGCTTCCAGTAAAGTAAATGACCCAATAAACTCACTAGTTTACCAAGTTGGACCTTAGTGAAATCATTATTTTGGTCTATCATCAGCTCTATCTGTGCTACCTAGATCTTAGTTCATGTCTCTCCAGGAAAAGTCTCACTACAGTCATTCTGAACATCTCTTAAATATTTATTAGGTTCAAGGCTTATATTTGGATAGGTTTGAATATGAAATGGGATAAAGTATATGTCCTCTTACCTGAGAAATTCAGTCACTCCCTAAACAGCAAAAGTATCATGTTTTGTCAAATTTTAACAAAACTGGCCTTTCATTTACATCTACCCCACAATGGTATATTTCAGAGCTGTGTCTTCATTGTACTGGTGAGAACATTCATTGGTGACATCTGTCACTTGGAACTTTTCCTTTAATAAAATTTATTGTGAACACATAAAGCAATGCTATTGCTTCCGGACATCTGGCATATGCAATCAATGCCTTTGCAAAGAGCTGAGGGAAAATGGGGAGCGGGGGGGGGGGGGAGAAGGGGGTTAAAGCACATTCTTTCCAGGCCACATACAAGTTTTGTGCTAGAGTAAAATAATTTCTTTTTTGTCTAAACAGAGCTAGCTACATACAGTCCACAGGTCACCAATGTTTCATGGGAAATCATGTCTCTGAAGAGTAGCTGAATATTTATTCTGACATAGATTCCATAGAGTGACCTTATTTGAAAGGAATTTCTCAGTCTGCTCCATTAGGAATAATTGTGTTGGAACAGTGCCCCTTGCTTTAAGGAGGGCACATCCATTTACTGTGGCAAAGGAGTCCCTGAGATTGATCTGACCTATTTGTTTTGTGGGTTTGGATGCTGCTGAGTAAGCCAATGGTATTTCAAGTTGGTGCTGTTTTGGACAAAGTCAGAGCTACATGGGGTGCAGATTTTCCCCAGAAAGCCAATCAGAACTGCAAAAACAAGATTAGTATCAACTATGTGGAATGGTAACTTGTCTTGACTGCACTGACTTAATGAATATCTGTCATTAGATTGTTCAGACATCTTTTCGCAATTGAATATCTGACTTTAAAAGAAATGGCTGAACTATCTCCTGCATTATACACTAGCATACATCGGTAGCAATCTGTGGTGTTTATCTGTAGTTTAAATGCAAAAAGAAAAGAAAAATCACTCCAACGTTTCATGCAAGGCTGCTTCTAGAACAAAATTAATAATGGCTACAATTTTCAGAGCTGTGCTCTCATACAGTATACACTAAATCTGACTAATTTAATTCCCTTGCACTGAAGGCTTGAATTACTGCAGGAGAAATACTCAAATTGCCACAACTGCAGAAGAATCATCCGGCCCTCTGTTTCCCAATCTCTTTCAAAGGATGCCCATGAAGATTATTCTTGGCTCAATGATGTATTTCCTTTCCTCCATAAATCTAATGCTGTTTTCCTGGATTCATCTTTTTTCATTTTTGGTATGTTCTAATTGGCTCCCACTGAGGCTTGGCAGCCACCAATCTGATCATATGCCTGTTTAATTGACCCTGGGGATATTTAACAAAGTGTTCACCATTTCACTGTGCATTGGAGGGTAGCTGTATCTGTTCCTTTTTCCTGTCATAGCTGTTGGGCTATTATGACAATCCTCACATGACTGATTTTGTAACATAATTGTTTTCTGTGCTGCAAAGCAATAACGCTTCATCAACTCCACATCTTTGCTACTGAAAATAAGACATGATCTAAGATCAACTCACACTCATACACAGAAATGAATGTTTGCCAGCCTGTCCATTTATGGAGCAAATTGTGGCTCGATTGCCTATAACACTGGACACTTGCAGAAATACAGGGCAATAAAATTATTGTGTGATACTTCCCTCCCATCCTTCCAAATTGAGCCTTTAAATCAGCTTTTTTAAAAAAAAAAAAAACTGTAATAAACCTTTTTCTTCAGATGTTTAATGGGTGAGTTTTAAATAACTCAAGATCTTAGGAAAATCTTCAAGACACTTGAATACAACCTTTGTTTCTTTAAAAAAAAAAACAAGTTTATTAAAGGTAAAAGAAAAATGCACTCCATCATATTGTTCATATGACTATACAGACTTAACCTCCTGGCAATAATTTGTAAAAAGATGAAAATACATAGTTTCAAGAAATATTTAAAAGATTCACCTTGTTTAGAGATATTGTCTCCTTCATCTTGTCATTCAGGGTTAACACTGAGTACCATGGCTTCCTCAGTTCACATTGCAGTGTGAACCTGTGGGCTCTAGGGCTGACTTGGACAAATGCAAAACCAGGTGGGACAGATGGGTGAGCAGCATGGCTATGGCCTCTGCTTAAATCAGAAGACACCATGGGCAGATGGGACCAAAGCAACACAGCATATTGTGACTATACCATTGTGAATGAGCCCAAAGGCCAAATGGCAGAAGGCATCCATAGCCTAATATGCTTTATGACTCCACAAGAGTTTATAACTCCACAAGAGCCTGTGGAGTTGTAAAATGATGTCCTACAGAAAGCTCAGGAGGACCCTTTGCAAGCATCTCAGAACCATTGTTTATTTCTCCTTTTTTTCTGCTTCTTTTGCCAGCCTTTTATCAACTTTCCACCACATCTTACCCTTCTGTCCAAACCACTGGAGGTATGGCTAACTGCTGGAATACCACAATGCAGGCACCAGCTGCTCCAATACTTGGCAACATTAGGGCTAATGGAACATCATTTGGGGTGTCTCCAGTAACTCTACTCCCACCAATGCTTCCATCAATAGAAATAACAACTTACTGAGTACCTACTATGTGTCAAAGGCTTTAGCTGGTAAGGTCTCACAAAGAACAGGGACCCTGTGTCACAGAGAAGCCAGTGCACTATACTATTCCCTAGTGGCTGCTATTTTTGGAGGCTCAAGCCCTCTCCTGGTTGGACATGCTCTCCCAGAGCCATACCTAAGCTTAGATGATTTCAATGGGAAATCTTTGCAGAGGAAGGCATCCTGGAATGCTGTTCTAGCACTCAACCAATAGCACCTTATGCTGTGTAGGCTGATGGAGACTAGAAGTTTTCTATAGTCTCATTCATTATTTTAAACTCAAGCCATTTGAGCCCTATAAAACTCTAGGACCTTTACTCTGGTCTTTTTGCAGAGAAATAGTTTCCATCTTTGCAGATCTATCTGCCCTGCCCCACCCCACCCCAGGCTACTCTTGGGAAATGAAGCAGAGGCACAGCCTGTGCATCCCCTCATTCTGGCCTCTGGCTTATACTATTGCAAAGGTGATGACAGGCTCAATTGTCTATCTCATTGTCCTACCTGTCCTGATACCTGGAAATTTTCTATGTACCTTTCTGAAACTCTGCAATTTAGATTGAAAAGTAAGATTGTTCAAGGGGCTGGAGAGATGTCTCATTAGTTAAGAATGTACTGCTTTTGCAGAGGACTTCAGTTCAATTCCCAGCACCCATGTTTGGCAGCTCACAACTCCAGCTCTAGAGGAATCTAATACTTCTGTCTCCTACAGGCATTTGTCCTCACATACCCATACACAGAGGCATGCATACTTATAAATAAGTTATGAAAGGTTGTTCAAAAGTTCATGTTATGAGTCCAAGCATCCAGTCCAGAGATGCAGTATTTGACTGGCATATGCAATGCTCTGGGTTCAATCTCTGATTCATGCAAATGAGTCCTTCTCAATAGTTAGTAACCCAAATGCTTTTATTTCAAGGACCAGTAGGTAGAGATGATATGAAACACAATGTACTGGGTTGGAGGTAGAATTCTATGTCAGAGTTCTTGGCTGACATTTTCCATCTCTGTCACCATGAGTAAAAGACAAAGAAACACCATGCTGCCATGGGTTTGCATAACTTTTCTTCAAAGATCTGTAGATAAGAACAAGACTTCATCATAGATACTTAACATCTATTTTAGTTTACTTTGGTATTTTGTATACCCAGCATTTGTGCCTTTAGAAATCACCTCCTCCACTCTGTTCATAGTTCAAGAGTTGGGCAAGTTCAAAGTTAAGAGCACTGTCCCTGAGACTGCTGGCTTTCTCTCTTTCTTTCTTTTCTTTTCTTTCTTTCTTTTTTTTTTTTTTTTTTGTTGTTGTTGTTGTTTTTTCAAGACAGGGTTTCTCTGTGTAGCCCTGGCTGTCCTGGAACTCACTCTGTAGACCAGGCTGGCCTCGAACTCAGAAATCCACCTGCCTCTGCCTCCCAAGTGCTGGGATTAAAGGTGTGCACCACCACCACCCAGCTGCTAGTTTTCTGATATCAACTGTAAAGATATATCCAACTGCAAAGTCTAAGGCAGCAGTATCTACAAATCTGACCTCCTTCCAGTCTGAGTTTTGGGGTGGGGGCAGCCCTAGAATCTTGCTCAAGCAATTTTCTCGACAGGCTACAAATTCAAGGACTCTAATAATTAATCTCAAGTCAGAAACTGTATTTAATGTCATAGCATTATATGGTTTTACTATAGCAAAGTGTACAAATTAGAACCAGAGAAGCATAAGGTGGCAAATGGGAGGTCTTCTATCATCCTCAGCATCCAAATGTGACAATATTCAGAGGACTTCTAACTAGGAAGCTTGTCCTTGCTTTGGTACCCAGAATTTTAATTAGAACTTTCTTACAATAGGAGTGATTGACTGAATCATAGTTTATATAGTTGAACTCAGTATCCAGAAACTTTCTCTGTTCCTCTTCCTGGAATCCAGGCTGATACCCTGTGGTCTGAAGTCTCAACTTTGAAACCACATTGTTAAACTTTCTGAAGTGACCTCTTCCTTTGAGTCACTTCATCAGCTCAGATGATGAAAGATGAGTCTAAAGATCATGGTAAATTGCAAAGAGATTCTTATCACCTGGAAATGTCCTGCCCACCTCTACGCTGCCCAAGAGCTATACAAAGCATCATATCTATTTGAGCATAAAATTGAGGGTTACATTATTTAGATCTGCAGTGTCCCACAAAATGTCATCTGTGAAAGACTTAGTCTCTGGCCTGGTTCTACTGACAAGTAAGGGAACCTGTAAGAGGTAGAACCTAGTGGAAAGAAGCCACAGGGACGGGGGTGGGTGTGGGCTTTGGAGGAAGCGGGGCCTTATGCCTTTCCTCTTATGTTTTTCTTACTACCAGCCATTCCTCACTATGGCACAATGCCTCACCACAGGCCCAGATACGAAAACAACTAGACTTGTACTGAAACCTCCAAAATCATAAGCTCAAATAAACCACTCCTCAGTTATCTTGTCCCAGTGCAAAAACCATTAGCATGGTTTTCAGCCAGCAGTGTAGGAGTTCCCTTTTCTCTGACCATGTTTATGATTGGTTCAGAGCTGGGCACAACCACTGATGACACACAGCAACCCTCTCCCCCCAGTCTCCTTCACTAGAGCTGCCAAGTAAATTGCTCTGAGGCACCAGGGCTCCCGTTTGGGGGAGAAGGGGAGAAGGTTGTATGTGTGATGTGTATGTCTGATATGTTTGTATGTGGTATATGTGTTGTGTATGTGTTGTGTATGTGATGTGTATATATCCATTGTGTGTGTGCATATATGTGCACATGCACACACATGTATGTACATGTGCTACATCTAAACTTTTAGTTCAAAAGCTCATATGTCCCTTCTTTGAGTTGTATCTAGGTCATGTCCTTTGCAGTCTATGGGACTGTTTTCTAACACTTGAAGTTTCCTTGCTAATATATAAATGGAGATACAGGGTGGGTATCAACAGCCTTTGGCTTCTTCTCACGTTTCCGATGGTGTCACGAATTTCTCTGTTTTCCTGAGGTTATTATATAGCTTGTCCTATTTCACAAAACGGTCATGACAATAGACAAATTGGTCATTTGATGTTGCTAATTTGGGAACCAGTCTTGGGGCCAAGATTTTTTTTTCTTTTTTTTTTTTATTTATTTTTTAATTTTATTTAATATTTTATTTACATTTAAGATGCCATCCCCTTTCCCCATTTCCCCTCCATAGAAAACCCCTGTCCCATGCCCCCCCTTTCTTTTTTTGCTTTTATACAATTTTTTTAAATGTTACTCAAAGGATTTATAAGTTTGGTAATGCTCAATCAGAAGCATAACCCAATACCCAACCTAGATATAAAAACTATCTTTGATTTATAATCCCAGCTACTTTGGAATCCTGAGGGAGGAGGATTGCAAGTTCCAGACCAGTCTGACTTATAGATTGAGTTCAAGGCTCTGGGAAACATCATGAAACCCTATCTCAAAATCTTAAATTAGACTTGTTGGCTTGTTTTGTTGCCGTTGTTGGGGGTAGGCCTGGAAAGACTGGAAAATAAGTGTGATCCGGGTCTGTGATGTGAAATTCCCTCAAATCATAAAAATTTAAAAAAGAAAAGACAACTGAAGATCAATTTTCATCCCCCCCCGAAAAAAAATCTAAAAGAAGGATCTGAATGGAGCTCAACATGGATGAACATGTATGCTTAGATTTGTCAAAACCTGCTTTATTTGGGGTTCTTAAATGCTTCAACCTCCCTTCTAGTCTACCAACCAGTGGTAGGGGAGAAAGAGGTTTATATAGGAAAAGGAGTTTGTGGACCTGTTTAGAAGTAGTTCCTTGGAGTGATTCCACTCTTTTTTGTCAGGATACCAGCAGTCTAGTTCAATAGTAAACACCAACATGAATCAGTAGTGGTGACTCAATCCAACAGAAACTGCAAGGCTCCAGCGAATCAGCACAAGTCAGCACAAGTGGCCAGAATCGGCCAGAACACCATGAGAAGTTCTTTGGTACATTTCTCTGTGAAGTTAAGACCAGCTAAGAACAGCAAAGAACAGTGAAGAGTGAAGCACTGCATAGGGTAGCAATGCAAGAGCATCCTCTCACTGTTGGTGGGGTCCTATTTATATCTTTTCTAAATGTCATGCACCCTGTCTGTTTCAGCAAAACATCACATGCCCTGTTACAAGACAACTTCCAGAAAACCATCACATGACACAACTGCGTTGTTAACAAAACCAGAAACTTTCACTCCATGAGTTCTTGCCTAGCATGCTCGTAGCCCTAGGTTCAATTCCCTTTACTTGCAAAAGAAATGTATACAAGATTATTTCAAGACCTGAGAGGATAGTAGTAAGCAAATCTTAATCCTTAGTCACCCAGATACTCCCTATGAACTACTTGAACCAATCCCATCATTACAGTGTGTGGTTTAAAGCCTTTTAGAATGTGGAGTTCTAACTGTTAGGTAACACTAACCCCATATTATAAGCAAGTGTGATAAATAATATAAAATTTGATTGATAAAGTCCAACAGTGACAGATCATTGAATTTTTAAATAAATCATCAGTATCATCTATATCATACCTCACTCTAGCTCACACTCATTCTGACAGTTGTTAGGTTTATCATCATCATCATTATTATTATTTTTATACAGTGTATCTTTGTTATGGTTTGGTAGGACTTTTTGTGTTTCTTTTTAGGTTTTTGCTTTATTTTCCTGGTAATAGTTTTTTTTTTTAATAAGAAAGGAGTCTATGGTGCTGCTGAAAGCTGAGCTTGATCACAACCCACAGCCCAGGCTAGCCCCACCCTAGCCTACAGGGTGCAACTTATTTATTGTCATCTGTATCAGGTAGGAACTAAGGATTAAAGTCACTAGGAGCTGCTCCATGACAGAACCGGATCTGTGAAGACATACAGACTTGATATGAAATCCTTACTTCAGAAACGCCAAACAACAGAGACCGTCCTCCTCTTTATTTTAGTGCAGTTTTGCAAAGCCCATGGTAGAGGTATGTGTATGCGCAGTCTGTGAAACAAGGAGAAAGTGTTATAAACTCATATTGTCAATAATCAAATGATACCAGACATTTCATTAACCCTGAGCCAAGCTTTATAATTGTCAGTTAGCCATCTTTGAAGTTATTCTGCAACAGAACAATTCTACCTCATAAGGTGTTTCCCCTTAAATTAAAAAGGAGGAAAAACTCCAGCACATCACTATAATCGTTTAATACTTGATAGTTTTCACAGACGCGGCAGAGAGCACTTGAGAGCTGCCCCGAAATTGCATGGACATGATCGTAAGGCTCTGAGCTGCAGTACTGACTTACTGAAGACCAGTACATTTTAAGAGAAAGGTCTTGGAAGTATTAAATATCCTTTCCCAACAACAACAACAAAAAATAAGACCTTTTGAAGTCTTTTCACCCAGTTTTGAAATATTTTCTTTCCAAAGTGCCATTATGCAATAAACTGTCTAGCTTAGAGTTATGTTTCATTGGCCTGCTCAGGTTCTCTGAGCTGCTTGCCTACTTCCTGTTACAGCAGCTGGACAATTGTTCCAGGCATGCTGGTTTTCTGTTGTGTCCTTCCATTTGTCTGAAGCATTCACTATGGAGGCTAGATGATGGAAATCAGAAATATAGAGGTAACTTGCCACCTAGTCCAGGGCTTCCAAGATGTGGCCTTGGAAAAAGGCCCCCTGGAGAAGTTAATAGCGCAACAGGTGAATTCTAAACCCCAGAGCCTATGGTGAGATGTCTCTGAGGTTTGGGTGGTGGAAGAAATAGGTCTGCCACATGATAGCTGGCACACATCAAGATCAAGGATTCTTTAACTGGAAACAACATCTGCCTCAGTTGCCTATAGCGTCAGCCTACCTTTGGCTTTTGTGGGACCACCCTGTCTGTAGAGATCATAGGCAACAAGAACACACAAATGTTAGATCCATCCTTGTGGCCTCTAGTCTGCTCATGACCTCACATTTCAGACCACCCTTCTTGTGGACTTGAATCACCTACATCAGATCTTTCAGAGACAGCTAACCAGCTTTCACATTGCATCAGCCAATTTCTTAAGCCAGATTAGATAGCTGTGCATCATTAAGCTATAACTAATAGATCTAGGGCCATCTATGTCAGTGGACGATGGACAATGGGGAGGAGGAAAGCAATGAACACTTCCACGTTCCTTCTTTCTGTAGACTGGCTCAAGATTTGATGTTTCAGTGCAATCCATACAAAGCTTCTTTCTTCCCTTCACAAGGCAGTAGCAACGTGATTTGGCTACAAAGTCCCTTCTCTTCCTTTTGTTTCACTATTGTCATATGAGTCTTTAAGTCTTCCCTCAGAATGTTATCCAGAGAAAGTGTCCGTCAAAATTAGAACATGGGTAATGGGGGGTGGGGGGCTCTAGAAATCAGATCAGCAGACAAAGATGGGGAACAGAATGACCCATTTATCTGAGCCACCTCCTTCTCCATCTTAATCTTCTTTGTCTAGCTAGAATTTAATTCTGGCCTGTTTTCAAACTCTTCCTGCATTGCACAAGTAAATTCATCCAATCTGATGACCTCAAGGGCTATCTGTGTAATAATAGTTCCAAAATGTTATCTCCAGTCCCATTGTTTCTCCTGGTTATGAATTTACACATTCAAATAACTTAAAACAAGCACATCTTGTACTGGATTCATTACCTTATCTTGATGCCTAGTTCCAGTCCTCCTTTCTTCTGATTTGACACAGCAAAACATAGTGTGTGTGTGTGTGTGTGTGTGTGTGTGTGTGTGTGTTATGTATATATATTCACACATGAGTGCACATATGTGTGCAAGTTGGCATATGCATGTGGATGCATGTGTGGAAGCCAAAGTCTGATAGTGAATGTCTTCCATAATGAGTCTCTACTGTTATATGTCCAGGCAAGGGTCTCTCACATGAACTCAAGAGCTTGACAGTTGGGCTAGTCTTGTTATCCAATTTGCTCTAGAGATGTTCTATCCCCTGAGTCCTGAGATTACAGGTGGGTGGCCATGCCTGGCTTTTACATACACACTGAGGCTCCAAGCTCTGGTTCTCACTCTTAGATACCTTACCCACTGAGCCACATCTCCATCCCTGGAATCATTTTTCCTTCATACCATCTCCACCTTGCACTAACATCTAAGCATCAAATCCTGTCTATTCTTTCTCATAAACAAATCTCAAAACATCATTTTTCTTCATTTTCTGGGCTGTTATCCACTGTTCACTCTTGTTTGAACTGTCGTGGTTCTTTATTTTTCCTAATCCCTTTATAACTTTCTCAGATCTCTTCTCCATGTTACAGCCAGTATGATCTTGGTGAACTGCAAAGCTATTCATAAAGGCTGGGCTGAATCTCAGTAGTAGAGCCCATGCTTAACATGTATAGGTCCTTGGGATACCTCCCCAACACCACAAAACAATAAACAAAACTAAGCTCAAAACAAACAAAAACATCATCATCATTATCATCATCATTTTAGAATTTTTATTAGTTTAAAATCATCAAAGTCTCCCCCATTGCCTGGAGGAAAGAGTCCCATTTGTCACATAGGAATGGTGAGAGCCTCCATGATCTGGCCCTTGCTGAGCTCAGCCATCACTGTCTGAATCTTCTATCACAGTTCTCACAAAGAAGGCAGGGCCTGCTCTCTCCACTAGGAGCCTTCACACAGGAAGCTTTCACTAACATGTCTACTCTGCCCGGCTCACTCTTTCTTATCTTAAATTTACATCTCTTTCATCCAGATTTCTTGAATTCCCAAGACCAGGGATGATGTGGCCAGTACTGCTACCACTTTTCCCCCTGAAACCCTCTCGCCTATTGCTGCAATTGCTTGTTTGATTTCCATGTCACTCCACGAACCCTTTATAATATCATTGTCTTACTGCTGCCTGCTCCATGCAGGGTTCAGGACTTATCAAAGAGAAGATACTCATACAATCTTGATGAATGATGACCACCATTTTAAAGAGACAGCATGACTCCCAGACCAGGAGAATTTCACCATGAGATGATTAAATGTATCGGCATGTCTAAATAAAAAATATATCAGTCATTAAAGAAGCTGGTCAGTTTGAAAATTCAGAGCAAAATGAGTCACTGAAAGTCACTGAAGTAAAGCTGAATACCTATCTAAGCACATCTAAATAATGTGGTCATTAGTAAAAGCACCCCTTTATGAAACCAATACATCCAACTCTTCCAGCCAGACGCTGTTAATTCCCATTTTTAACCCCATATTTATAGAGCAACTGTATAATTCGTATTGAGCTCATTATGAAAGTGTATGTCCAGGGAGGAAGATGTGAAGACTCAGAGATTCCAGCTTCTTTGGCAGTGATTCATTACAGACAACTAAGGGATTGCTTTTATGGAGGCAATGGAAGGCACCTTCTGAATGACCAAAATGAGGCACCGTCCACACATGGTTTAGATGGTTCAACTACTTTTAATTTTTTTTGAGAGTATAAGAACTTATCTATTCAATGTGCATGGGTATTTTGCCTGTATGTATATATGAGCATCACCAGTGTGCAGCAACCATTGAGACCAAAAGAGAGTATCAAATCTCTTGGAACTGGAAGTACAGGTGCTTGTGAGCCACCATATGAGTGCTGGGACCTGAACTCAGGTCCGCTATAAAAGCAGCAAGTGCTCTTAACCTCTGAACCATCTTGCCAACCCCACTTTAAAAAATATTTTTAGTTGATAAACAGTAATTGTTTATGATTCTGGGATTTGTAGTGATGTCCTAATCTCTGTGCACATTATATAAAAACTCAATCAAGCTAATGAATATATCTGTTTCCTTATCAACTTATCTTCCTGTGTATATGGTGAAAAAAATTCAAATCTGTCATCGGTTGTGAAATGTCTGTTATTATTGACTTTGGTACAATAGATTAATAAACTGAATTCCCACAGTGTAAATGAGACACCTTATTTCTCTCTCCTGACTCCTAGCCTCTGATAACCACCAGCTCTATCTTCATTGAATCGGCATTTTAGAATTTACAAATATGTGAATTTGTGTAGCACTTATCTTTCAATATTTGGCTTGTTTGACTTAGCATTATTTCCTCTAATTCTATCTGTGTCATCTCAAGTTTCTTACCTTTTACGTCTGTATATTACCTTCAGTACACATACCTCATTGTCTTTTTATTTCATCTTTTCTCCCTCCTTCTCCTCTCTTCCCCCTCCCTTTATTCATTTCTCTCTCTCTCTCTCTCTCTCTCTCTCTCTCTCTCTCTCTCTCTCTCTCTCCACACACACACACACACACACACACATTTCTTCCTAACCCTATCTCCTTTCTTACTTTTTTTTTTTTAGTTTCTAAGTATTTTGTTTCATTTTGTTGTTTTGTTTTATTTGGGGGAGGGTAGTCTTAGCCTAGGCCACCTTTGAGCTTGCAGTAGCCCTGCCTAGGTGTCCTGAGTTCTGAGATTTCTGATAGGTACCCACCTACCAGGCTTATACTACCTTTCCATTATCTGTTCTTACTCTACTTCAGAGATCCATACACTAATGTTGACCCTGAAGTCCACAGCAGAAACGGAGAGAAATTCTGACCAACAGGAGAACCATGCTTCATAACTAACCTTCGATTCTTTCCTGCCCACCCCCCCCCCCCATGGATTCCTGGCTACTTCATAGCACACATAGGGCATTTTTATAGCATGTTGCTTCCACTCTTTGTGAGAGTTGAAATAACTTACTCACCAACTATGAGTAACTTCTAAGCCACACTGACCAAAAGAACATGGGAATGTAATATTTTTTAAGAAGCCAATTCAAGATCAGTAGGAAGATAAACTCTTGGTTTATCTGTTGCTATGAGGAAGGCTTTGACCACACCTAAAATCTCAGCAAACAGAAATTTGTTTCTAAATAAAACAATGACCTTCTTTTACTAGTGAAATTAAAAAGAATCAGAAAACTGTAAGGGCCTTTGATCCCCATCTTCACAATGTCTCATAATATACACTTCGGTAAGTAAAATATAGCTTATTACATTTCCATGTATTCAAGAAAATGCTCATCATTTCATAATATTTTTATAAAGTAAATAGCAACCACCATCTATGTAATAAATGTACTGATGCAAAGTAGAAATGGCACAACTCATGCAGACATCTTGTAGAAGTGTGTGTCATACCTCAAGCAGACATTTCTGCAGCATGTAAAAATGGCAGCAATTAATGTTCTGACTCGTACAGAAAGGTACTGTTCTTAATTTAGAGCTTTGTCCTTTAAAACCAAAAAGGACATGAGATAATTGGAAGTGGTCTTGGAACAGGGCTACTGATGAGTTTCCTAAGAGTGGGTGTTAGTCTATGGCCTCGTTTCTGCCTTTTTTCAGAGAAGGGGCATGCCTTAAATTTATGTTAAGTATAAGCATGTTCAATTTATACTGACATCTGCCATTTCTCCAGTGACTCAAGCAAAATATGAGTTTTCTTTAACTAAAATATGCAGGGGAATGATAATAAAAAAAAATCTGTCAAGGTCTTTACACCCTTTGGTAGCAAACCTAATCACACCCCGTGGTAGACACAGGAGAGGGAGATGAAAGAGAAGAATGGTCTGGAGAGATGTTCAGTGGTCAAGAGCACTCATTGCTCTTGCAGAGGACCTGGGTTTGGTTTCCAGCACCAAAACAGTGGCTCTCAACCACCTGTGACTCCAGATCCAGGAAATTCAAAAGCATAAAAAAAAAAAAAAAGTAGATGACATTTGTCAATTTCTTGACATTTATTTAGTAACTAAAAACAGTAGCTCGGCTTTTTGAAAGGACACAGTGGGATGAAGATGTTTTACTTGTTAATATATCTGTTAATAAAAACAGAATTAAAAATTATGCTACAAGAATCTGAGAGAGTAAGAAACACAATTCACCCTTTATGTCACTTGGTTTAGTTTGGTTTGCTTTTGAGATAGTCTCACTGTGTAGTTCTGACTGTCTTAGAACTTGCTTTGTAGACTAAGCTGGCCTCAAGCTCACAGAGACCCACCTGATGCTGCCTCCTGAGTGCTGAGATTAAAAACATGTACCACCATACATAGCCATTAAGTCAGCTTGTAATCAAATATGAGAAGATAGTCACTTGAACAAAACACAAGTTTGCAACTCCTTTTAATTTTCCTTTGCTGTTTTTAATATTATGCTTTTATTAACTAAACTCGTTCTTTAACAATTTTATACATGTATATAATTCACTCTTAACTGCATTCACCCCCACATCCTCTCCTTTCTCCCTTCCATTCCCCACCTCCTTCCAAAAACTTGATTTTCCACTACGGTGATTGAATGAGAATGGTTTCCACAGGCTTGTATATTTGATTGCTTGGTTACCAGTTACTAGAACTGTTTGGGAAGGATTAGGTGTAGCTTTGTTGGAGTGGGTGTGGCCTTGATCGAGGAGAAGGTGATCACGGGAATGGGCCTTTCAAGCTTCAAAAAGCCTATGCATGCCCAATCTCCATCTGCCTCCTATAATTTATGGATAAGATGTGAGTTCTCACCTACTGTTCCGGTGCCTGCTGCCATGTTTCCCACCATGATGATCATGGACTAACCCTATGAAACTGGAAGCAAGTCCCCAATTAAATGTTTCCATTTATGAGTTGCCTTGGTCATACTGTTCTATCACAGCAACAGAAAAGTAACTAAGACTATGTTACTGAATTCCCTTTTGTTTTGTGGCTCACTGAGTTGAACCAGGGTCATCTGGGTAACCATGGATTTAGAACTGTCCACTGGAGCCTGCTGGGCTCATCAGTAGGCATGCAACTGAAGACATTTACTCCCCTTCTTCATGAATCTGTAAGTTGCTTTTTGTAGGGAATTCAGCGAGGGAGACTAGAGACCTATGGGTCCCTCCTCTACCCATGATTAGTTATTGATAGGCAAGTGTTGGCATCCATAGCTATTCAAGTTATGATCACACTATTGATGTCATGCCCAGAAGATGGTATATCATAGCCATTTCCTCTGTCTTCTGGCTCTTATAATCTTTCCAATCTCTCTCCTTCACTGTCCTTCAAAACTTAGTGGAAAGTTATAAATTTCTTAATAAGGTAAGCATTCGAACATCTCTTATTCTCAGCACCTTGAGCTGCCATAAATCTGTATTCACTGCAAAGAGATGCTTCCTTCTTTGACTAAGGCTAAGAATAGCATTTGTCTGTGAGTATAAACATATATATTTGAGGACAATTTGACTGTCAATTTATCTAACAACAATCCTAAGTTTATTCCCGGGGTCTAAGACTTCCATATCCGCTGGGTGGTGGTGGCGTACGCCTTTAATCCCAGCACTTGGGAGGCAGAGGCAGGTGGATTTCTGAGTTCGAGGCCAGCCTGGTCTACAGAGTGAGTTCCAGGACAGCCAGGGCTACACAGAGAAACCCTGTCTCGAAAAAAAAAAAAAAAAAAGACTTCCACATCCATGTGTTTTACAGAACCAGGCATGGATCCCCTCCTGTGAATTGAACCTCAAATAAATTCAGAAGGTACTTGGTTATATTCCTCAACAATCACACAGCTATTGCACAGGTAGGCCTATCTTGCTTGGCAAGTCAGTATTGTAGTTCATAGATCTAAATATCTGGATATTATTGATGCTTTTTGTACCCCAGCAGCTTGCATAGCATTTTCCAGTACCATGAAAGCTAGCTAGCAAGGAGGAAGCTTCCACTTCAATTCAAACTTGATTTCTCTGTTTTAAAATCAAACTGTTAGATGTCTTCAGTAACAGGATCTTATTGTCTAGTTCTGGTGTACAATCAAGAAGAGAGGCGAGAGCTCATGTTGTTGGGGGTGGGGCACTCTGGGTCCTCCTTGATCAATAATTCATATGGACCTATCCCACACCTGGTACTAGATTTTTCTTTAGTAAGCCATAGCTTCTGGGAGCAAGATTCTCTAGTAATACAGAGTATCTCTTAATTCTTGTTGTTCAACTCATTAATCTGGTTATAAAATAATTTTTAGGATTCTATATGAATTTTTCATATACTGTTTATTTTTATAAGCCCTCCTGATCCAGACCATCTTCCCACTTCCTCCCACTTTCATCTTCCTCCACGTTTCCCCTCTGTACTTTCATTTTATCTTCCTCACTATCCATCTCTCTTCAGGTGTTCCTCTGAATGGCCCCTTTCTAGTCCTTCCTGTCTTTGTTCACGTTGTGTTGCTAAAGTCAGATGTCTTAGATGGTTATATTATAATTAATATAAATTTATTCCTCATGGTTCTCAAGGCTACAAGGTCCAAGATCAAGGTACCAGGAAAGGTTCAGTGTCTGGTGAAGACCTGCTTTCTGCTCCCAGATAATACCTCAAACGTGTATCCTTACATGGTCAAAGACTCAGTGGCCAAAGAGCCTGGATATCTCCAGTCCTCTGGTGAAGCTGTAAATGCAGTCATTAGAGTTCCATCCCCTCTTGACACAGCCACCTGTGTTTCAGTTACTGTTTTCCACTGCTGTATCAATGCACCATGACCAAAGGCAATGTATGAAGGAGGCCATTTATTTTGGCTTAGAGATGAAGAGGGATAAGAGTCCATCATAGTAGGGAGACAGAACAGCAAACTGCAGGGATGGAAGCAGGAAGCTGAAGGATCTCTACCACAAGCACAATGCAGAAAGGGTGAACTGGAAGTGGCATAAGACTTTAAACTGTCAAAGCCTATCCCCAATGACATACATCCCCCCCCCCAAGCAAGGATACACATCCCATAACTTCTCCACACAGCACTAATGACTGCTAATCAACTGTTCAAATGTCTGAGCCCATGGGAGACATTTCTCGCTCAAACCACCATAACCTCTTAAACTTGTTTTGCTTTGTTTTTTTAATATTTACCTTTGTGTGTGTTTGAGTGAGATTATACACACCATATGTGTACAGAAGTCCTCGGAGGCCAGAAGAGGATGTTGGATCTCCTGGAAATAGAGTTTCAAGTAGTTATGAACTACTATGTGGGGGCTGGGAATCAAATCCAGGTACTCTACGAGAGCAGGGAGTGCCCATAACTGTTCAGCCACATCCTCGGCCTCTGAACTCCTAGTAATAAATCTGGTAGTTTAGATATTGGATGTCTTTCATTGTCTTGTGGTCCTGCTTAGGAAGATTGAGGGAACTTCAGAAGACATAATCACTAGAGGAAGTGAATCACTATGGACAGGCTTTGAGGTTTTGTAGCCTTAACATCATTTCTTGTTGACTCTACACTTCCTGGCTATGGTTCTTTGAATGTGAATGCGCCTCCCTTAGGCTCATTTGTTTGAATACTTGGTTGTAGTTGGTAGAACTAATTTGAGAAGGATTAGGAGGTATGGTCTTGTTGGAGGATATGTAGAAGAAGGTAGGTTTTGAGGTTTCAAAAGCCCCATTCCATTACCAGTTATCTCGTTCTGCCATATGCTTGTGGATCAAGATGTAAGCTCTCCATTACTACTTCAGCATCATGCCTGCCTGCCTGCCTGCCTGCTGCCATGCTCTCTGCCATGATAGTCATGGCCTCTACTACCCTCTGGAACTATGATCCCCAAATCAAATGCTTTCTTTTGAAAGTTGCATTGGGCACAGTGTCTCTTTACAGTAGTAGGAAACTAACTAAGATAATGACTGTAGATGCAATGTGACCAGATGCCCTTGCCTTCTGCTATCAGGCTTTCCCCGCGATGACATATTATACTCCCTTGAACTGCAAGGCCAAATAAGACCTTCTCCTCTTAAGTTGATTTTTGTCAGGCATCATACCACAGCAACAAGAGAAGTAACAAATATAGAAAGTTAGAAAATTCAGTATATGAATTTCAGAGAGGCATTCAAACTACAGTGCCACCTGATCCAACCCTCATCCTCATTCTTGGGACAAGCTATGGTACCAGCACTCATTTATTTACAATGCTAGATGTCTGCCAAACACATCTGTAATTACCTATTCAAACTCTGCCGTTGATGTCGAACTAGTGACTCACATGAAAGACTTGAGGTTGTTTAAAGATGAAGGAATCAAATACAACTTTCATTTTGCAGGTGAAAGCATAGGAATCCAGGAAGGACATGAAGGGTGCCCCTTGTTACACAGAAGCTTAGCAGGTGTGTGACCTAACGTTACAAACTCCCAGATCCAATGCTTTCCCCAGCATGAGCTCCTCCGCCCCTCATATGGAGCATAGAAACGACACTAGATATCTCCATTCCTTGACAATCGGATGCCGATCATCGGATGTATGACTACAAAAGCGAAGGGGCCTTGGCCAGCCTAATTTTTCAACCCTAAAAAGGGTGAACTTGTGTTCGTTAAGTTCACTCCCACCTGTAATTAATCTGAAGTGATGATTATCCTCCCAACTTAGGAAAAGCATCTATTTTCTCCTTCATCTCCCACTTTAATGAAATTTAAATTGTATTTATATATTGGAAGAGGCCTCTGGTTTGCTGAGTGACACAGTCATTTCCACCACCACAGCTCATCAGTAACTCTCACACCTTGTGTGGACACTGCCACGAGCTGAGGAAGAATCTTTTTTTTTTTTTTTTTTTTTGGAAAAAAAATTTTATTAATCATTTTATTTGTTTACATTTCAAATGATATCTCCCTTCCCAGTTACCACTTCACAAACCCCCTATCCTATCCTCCATCCCCTCTTTCCCCCGCCACTTTGCCTCTATGGGTTACTCCTCCACCCACTCACCCACTCGCACTTCACTGCCCTAACAGCTCCCTTTGCTCCACAGGACCAAAGGCTTCTCCTCCCACTGATGTCAGATAAGGCAATCCTCTGCTACATATGTATCTGGAGCCATGGATCCCTCCATGTACACTCTTTGATTGGGGGTTATATCTCTGGGTGCTCTGGGTGGTCTGATCAGTTGATATTGTTCTTCCTATAGGGTTGCAATCCCCTTCAGCTCCTTCGGTCTTTTCCCTAATTCTTCCATTGGGGTCCCTGGGCTCAGTCCAATGGTTGGCTGTGAGTATCTGCATCTGTATTGGTCAGGTGCTGGTAGAACCTCTCAGGGTACAGCCATAGCAGGCTCCTGTCAGCAAGTGTTTCTTGGCATCAGCAATAGTGTTGGGGTTTGGTGTTTACAGATGGGATGGATCCTGGGGGCAGAGGGAGGTCTATGGATGGCCTTTCCTTCAGTCTCTGTTCCATTTTTTGTCCCTGTCTTTCCTTTACACAGGAACAGTTCTGGGTTAACAGTTTTGAGATGGTGGGTGGGCCCATTCCTCAACTGGGGGCCATGCCTATCTACTACAGGTTGTCTCTACAGGTTCTATCTCCCCTTTGTTGGGTATTTCAGCTAAAGAAGGCTCATTTTTAACTGTGCCTCTGAACTTAACAAGATACAACATTCCACTAGGAAGTCTTCCCCAGATACCTATCCAGAAAGGTAGGACCTGGACAAAGATGAAGACATGGGGCAGACTTGAATGCCAAGGAACAGTTGAATGTCACTTTTTTTGGAAATGTCTCAGAACTTGCTACTTAAGTTTGTCTTCCTCTGAATTAAACTCTCAGTTGCTGATATCCTGGCTGCTGATACGAGCAGCCCCTGTGTTCCATCTCTCTGCTGAGGTTTCAGAGTAGGCCAAGTTTATTGTACTGAGGGTATCAGGAAGAGTCATATAGTTCCTTTATCATATGGCTCAAGACAGAAAATGTCAGAAAGAAATGTCAAGAAGTTTCCAATATGGGCTAAATTATTGATAACTATAGAAAAGATTTAGAGCACATTAATTAAACTAAAAACACATAGTTCAGGCAATCCCACTGGTCACAAGAGGCTATTATTTTACATGATATCATTTACCCATCACTAAACATGCTTTGTAAGTCCTGAATGAAATTCTAGAGATGGGTAACCCATCACTTAAAAAATAATATTTTATTTACTGATTGTAGTTTTACACATTTATACAATTTATTTTGATCATATCCATCCACCACCACCTCCCTCCAACTCTTGCTCGTTAGTGTGCCCTACCTCCCTCCCCACCAACTTCATGCCTTCTTTTGTTATTAATAATCCCCCCGAGTCTAATTGGAACTGCCCATTTACAGAGGGTGTGAGGTCATCATCTGGGATGAAGCAACACAAGTGATCATGTTACCCCAGAGAGAATGAATCTCCCTCCAGAATAGTTCCTCTGCCAAGATTCCTCACTCACACTGGACTTCTGATTGTCTTGGTGCTGTGCTTCTGTGCTCAGTAACCCTGGGTGCTGTGAGCTGATGTGTGGAAGAGCCAGATTGTATCTGGAAGTCAGTGTTTCATACTCTCCTCCCCATCTGTCAGCTTTTACATTTTTTCCACCAACTCTTCCACAATGTTCCCTGAGCCTCAGAACAGGAGGGGTTCATGAAGATGATTCACCCACAGCTGAGCCCTCACGGTTGCTTATACTTGACATTTTGACCAGATAGTTAGTCTCTGCATTAACCACTATTTGCAGCAAAAAGAGGCATAAATCTATACAACCCATCATTTTAACTTTTCCTTCACTGTGAGATAGCAAATTGTTTCTGGTTTTGACCCCATTAAAAAAAGAAAGTTCCAAAGGGGATGGCATCTGAAATGTAAATAAAATATCCAATAAAAAATAAATTTAAAAATAAATAAATAAATAAAAGTCCATTCCTTGTAAATATATTCCTGTGCCCTGTTTCCTAACAAGAAATTTCTAGAAGAAGAATGATTAAATCAATGACAGGAACATAAGTAAGGCATTAGCATGTCAAATGTTTACTCTGAATGGCTTTGCTGGTTTATACTCCCCAGCAGAGATGAGGATTCTAGCTTCTAATAACAATTATCACAATTTTAACAGCAGGACACTTAGTATGAGACAGATATTACGTTCAACATTTTAGGATCATGATTTCACTTGATCCTCTTTAAGATCCTGGGAGGTGATTATTTACATGATCTGCCTTTTTGACTGAGAAAAATGATCTTATAGACATTAAATGTTATGCCAGCCTCCCTTGGCAGAAAGAAAACAACAAATGAGACCATTTGGCCAACCAAGTACCCTGTAGAGGTAGATCAGTAGAGGTGGGGCCTTTGAGGGATACAACCTGGCCATGCTTCCTGTCCAGTTCTGACTGCTCACTTACTCATGTCTGAGGGGCTTCCACTTCATACACCTACCAGGGATAGCATCGAGAAAAGGAATTAGATATGAGGGAAACTGTTTCTGCACCTTAGTAGCTGTGGGTTCTTATGGTCAGTGTTCCCTTGTTGTTAAACATGCTTTAAACTGCAGTTAGGGTGTCCTCGCCATATCAGAAGCTAAGTTATCAGGGCATCTTTCTGCCCACGCACATGCCAGACAGTCTTCATCCTCAACAGACATGGCCTTGTTATATCACTTGTACTACAGTCTTGACAACCCCCTCCCCCACTTTTTGTGGACTTTTCTAGAGGATCATGGGAAAATACCCAAAAAAGAGAAATCTTTAAGAGGGGATCACTGCACCCTATGAGTATGCCATATGTTTTACAAATGTTCATTAAATCTTCTTTAAAATCTACAACATAGAACCCACAGGGCTGATCCCCTAAGGGACTCCTACTGCAGCATTCCTCTGTAATACATGCTTTACTTGATTTGTTAAATAAACTGCTGCTCAAACAATGCCTCTGGACTAAATTCTTACCTTCAAAAAGATGAGAACTAAGAGATTCCCAAAAACCAGAACAGAAGAACTGCTTGGCCACCACCATGTGGACTGAACATCATGAAATCATAAGCCAGAAACAAAACAAACAAAACAATCCTTTCTCCCTTAAGTCGTGTCTGTCTGGTATTTTGTCATAATGATCAGAAAAAGTAACAAATACTCTAAACAGTTGTTTGGGGAGGGAGGGAGGGAGAGAGAGAGAGACAGAGAGAGAGAGAGAGAGAGAGAGAGAGAGAGAGAGAGAGAGAGAGAGAGAGAACAGAGGAAGGAGAGAGAGAGGGAGGAGTGGAGAGGAGTAGGAGAGAAGATCGGAAGGGGGGAGTGGAAGGGAGGGAAGAAATGAGCAAGAAACATTTTCTCAGGTTAACCTTGACAGAATCACTAAAGTAAAAACTGGTGTGGCACCAAGAACAGAGAGCTGAGCAAGGATTTCCCAGTTTGTGAGTGGTGACAGAACACACAGCAGGATAGCAGCTTGGTTTTGTGCTGGGGGATGGGGGTCAGCCGTTTATCTTGCTTCAGGGTGTGGGGTGGATAATTCCACGCTGTGAAGCTTAATTTAGGATAAGAGAGGCCACATACCCACACAGACAGGCAGAGCAGGGCTCCAAGCAGCTGGTTCTCAGAGCTGCACGCGGTGCTGCCGCTGCAAGATTTATCCCCGCTTAGTGGAGAGACTCTCTGCCGAGCAGAAGCCTGCAGAGTTTTGAAGTTCAAAATTTACAAATAGGATACAGGAAAACTCATCAGCTTCTCCCAGCAGCCGATTTGCTTTTTGTTTGTTTTGGCTAAGTGACAGAGAAAGAGAACATTCCCTGGTTCAGCCACTGAGACCAAATGTTTGACACCACACACACACACACACACACACACACACACACACACACACACACTAGAGAGGATGGACATGACAAGCCACGCTGATCCTTAAACAATTAACACCTCTGTGTTGTCGACTTTCAGCCCCACTCCGCAGTTACAGTCTGCGGAGACAGCTGTGGGAAAACCCAAGTGGAAAGGAGGGGAAACTGTTGAGATAGCAATTTTAGGCTTTGATGAGCCCCCTGGTGGCAGCTTCACCTGAGTATAAGGTGCCACTCACCAGAGCCAGGTGGCAGATAAAACACTAATGTGAGGTCCTTCGTGGGTCTCTGATGGAGTCGTGCCACGATGAATTTTAGTTTAGAATTCTCTATATCCGCTATTAAGTCATAGAAAATTTTTGTGTGGCTGCTTTGATCAAATTCCAAAGGGAATGTCATTGATAGCCACGTTGTGAGTAAAGGAATGTGTAGTTCAGTTTTTTTAAGGCTTTATAACTAAAAGAAAGGCATAGCCAGTCAGGATGCTCTTGAAGAAGCTGGAGAACGCAGTTTATAGGAGAATGAACCAAAAGAACTTGGCTGGCAGAATGTAGGCTGTTTCTATCCATTGGCCTCCTTGGCCCTGCAGGGAAAGAACCATGACTTCCCAAAAGGCCAGTCTAGCCTGAGCACAGTGCTTCTGCCTTTCTTAACCAGGACCTGGGAGCTCTGGGGCTGACCAGAGACTCAAGGGTGGACCAGTGAGTGCCCTGCTCAGCCCTGGCTCTGTAGCTGACCTGAATAAATCCAGATAACCACTTCATTTCCCTTAAGGGAATAAAAGCAAGCCTTCCCAGATAGTCTCTGGATGCTGGAGCCCAGAAATACAATGATTTCTTGAGGATCTTGAGCAGAGGCAGATGAGGATAACCAGGCTCTTTTTCAAGAAACCAGATATGGTGTATAATTAGGATTCAAAAAAAAAGAGATGAATATAATACAGTGATTCAAAAGGCCAACCATTTAAGTCTCTCTGAAGAAGTGGCTACTGTTTGAACATTAATATCCACTTTATCCTGCAAATAATTTGTCAGGAAACATGATTTTTTTAAAAGCATAATCAATTTGTGCTATCAGTTTCTTATATGAGCCACAGCTACTTCTTATTTTTAAACAAATCATTTTTCTCATCAGAAGACAGAATTGCTATAGGCTTTGATAAATTGTTCGATAATTGCTTGGAAATTATAAATATATCTGAATTTAATTATGGAAATCTTTATCCAAAATTATATCAAGTATGAATACTGTAACTAAATTCTAATTACCGAGAGAAGATAATTACATGCAAAACAAATAGAGCTAATCAAAATCATTAGGCGAACTTGTTAATCAATCACTTAAATCCCATTTTGCCATCCAGAAGTGTAAGAGTATACGGAGAAGGGCATTGATTAAAAGGACACCTCCAAGAATCCCAGACAGTGATAAAGGGGTGACAATTTCCATGGCAGAATCTTTGCCAAAGAGAAATTAGCGGTGAACTCTGTTGCTGGCATGCTAATTTCCAAAACGCCATAAACAAAGCAGTCATTTCCTGATGTTTCTCTAAGATGCTCCCAGCAAAGTCGACCTATTTATAGCTCCCATCACCACCACACCAACCAAGTGGCTGAGAAGAAGAAATTTGATCTAAAATGCTTTTGCACTATTTCCTTTCCTTGGAGGAAATGGATTTGAGGATTAAAAGTCAGCTCTTCAGATAGTTCCTTATTGACCCCTTCCCAGTAAACTTCACACACACACACACACACACACACACACACACACACACACACGGTGTGGGCACAGGAAGAAACTACAGCTCAAGGTGCACACACTTGCTTTTCTGCACTGGAACTTAACCCTATTTAGGCTGTGAAATGTTGTGAGGAAAGTAAACAAAACATAAGTGCACATCCCAAGAGTCGAGAATGAACACAAAGCAACAGTAGTTGGGTCGTGGTAAATGGGAGGAATACATACAAGCAGAAGAAATCTGGGAGAAAACCTCACATGCAGCCCTGAAATTTTGTCATGGAGAAAAGAGCCTGGAGGCAGTCTCCCCATGGGAAATAATTAACCTGTGGGAAAGATGCCAGAAGTGGAAACCCAAAGTTCACTAAGAAAGGCTAAGGATTCCCCTTTCCTAGATATGAAGATGACTTTTTAAATGTGGCTTATAATCACACCACTTGGGAGGCGGGGTCAGGAGGATTGTGATATCAAGTCTGTCTCAAAACAAGCAACCAAAGACCACTGAATATACTGTGGAGAGATAATGCTCAGATTGGAGAATTAGCCATCGCACCAGGACTGGGTGGAGAAGAGGCTGGTCTTCCTGCACTTTCACAGCTGTAACTCTCCCCTGCCCTGCTAGGGCAAAAAGCCCCTCCCACAGGTATCAACAGAAGCCAAACAGCCAACCCCACTCCACCTGGCAGTCCAATCCAGCAAGCTCACCCTCTTGGCCAGTACAATGTCAAAACCTGCCTGCCAAAATGGAAGAACTGTTCATTCAATAAGGCCCTGAGCTGCCCGACACTATCAGAACATCCAGATTTCAGTCAGAAATACTGCCTAGTTTCCAAAAGGTCAGGCAGATCTCAAACTGAAGGCCAAAGACAATCTACAGAAACCAACACATGAGGCAGATGTTACTGGTGCATATTTAAAGGGATGCACCACCACACCTGGCTACTGGCACATATTTGAAACAGCCGAAATGAAAGTACCTCAACGCACTGATTTTTAAAAACTTAAATACAATTAAAAATTTTGAAAGCTTGAGAAAGAAAAACAAAGATCTAGCATTAAAAAACTAAACTAAACAAAAACACTGGAAAATAAATGCAAGAAGTCAAATGAAAAGTCTAGATATGAAAAATACAACAAGTGACATAAAAAGCCTAAGCTGGGGCTGGTTCATCAGCATAGGGACAGGACACACAG